>NW_023365538.1:0-66764 GCF_009762305.2 Zalophus californianus | reverse complement strand
TTTTTAAACGGGAACTCTTATAGGGAACACTCTTGTAGGAAAAGAAAAATGTTCAATGGTATAAGTAAATCAGGCACAGGAAAACAGAAACCTCTTCAGGCTATTAGTAGGGAGTTCATTATCAATATGCTAGGAAATTTACATACTAGAAAGTTTGTCACTTTCTTTCCTTAAAAATAAGGGTTAGACCACTTGTACACTGCTGATAGAAGTTTAAATTGGCACAATGTGGAAAATTGTTTAGCCATATCTTTTAAGCTTGACATATGCATATACCAATGACCAATAATTCTACTTCTATGAAGATAACTAAAAGAAATGCATACATATGCATACATATTCACCAAAAGACCTGTATGTGAATGTTCCTAGCAGCATTATTAATAGCAAAAAACTGGAAACAAGCCAAATGTCCATCAACAGTAAAATGGATAATTAAATTGTGACTTATAATGGAATACTACACAGCAATGAAAGTGAACAATCTATTTCTCCATGCAACAATATGGACAAATCTCTTTTTGAAAAGGTTCAGTAAAAGCTAAGCACAAAACAGTACATTCCATGGTTCCTGCTATACAAAGTTCAAAATCAGGCAAACTAATCTATGATGTTAAAAGTCAGGATGGTGGAGGAACTGGACAGGGTAAAAGAGAGGTACTAGGCTAATACAGTAGATTGTGTTCTATTTCTTAATCTGTGTGCTGATTACATGGGTGTGTTCACTCATGAAAATTCAACAAGCTATATATTTAGGATTTGTGCACATTTCTGCAGATGTTCAAAAAGCTTGTTTTAAAAAACAAAAAAAATATGCCTATGAAAGTACCACTTTGGGGCACCTAAGTGGCTCAGTCAGTTAAGCATCCGGCTCTTGATTTTGACTCAGGTCATAATCTCAGGGTCGTGAGATTGAGCCCCGCGCTAGGCATGAAGACTGCTTAAGATTCTCTCCCTCTTGCTCTGCTCCTCCACCTTCCCTCCCTGCCCCCACCTCTAAAGGAAGGAAGGAAAGAAAGGAAAGGAAAGGACCTCTTTAACTGAGATTCCTAATTCATTAATTTTATTTTATTTTTTAAGTATACGAAAGTAAAGGAATAACAGAGCAGACCATGGGCCAAACTCAATGCAGAAACAAGAGAGAAATATCATGGGTAACCAAAGACGAAAAAAGGTCATCATAGTACATACTTTGAAAAAGGATAGTATCTCTCTCTACATGGTGTTAAAAGACTCTTCCAACTGAACAGCACTCTCCACTTCCTTGCCAAAGGCAGGCTGAAAGCTCATAGCTAATAGGCTACTTTCTAGAATGCTCACAAGCTTCTGCTCTAGTGGATTTTTAACCAAGAGTCAGCTGCAGACCAGTTTATCCCAATTTCACTGGCTATTGCAATTACATAATTTAATTAAATCTTGCAGAAGCATATGATGCAAAAAGAGTCATTTCTATGAAAATTAAATTGAAAGTTTTAGAAACAGTCAATAAAGATAACTTACCAAAGAAAATTGCTATTGAAATAGGAAGAACGAGGCAACTTGCAAAAGATAAGTAGAAAATCACAAAACTATAGGACCATGCTTTCCGAATACTTCTAAGCCATCTTCAAATTCTCACCCAGCTTTAAAGAAATGTAAACTTGACATTTTAAGTGCGTAATAGGGGTAATCGATGCAAGAAAGCAGATCCTGAACTGTAATCAACAGACCTTCACTCAAAGAAAAGGCAGTGGACCTACAACAAAGACTGGCAAACTCTACGTATTTTTTTACACTAAAATAAAATGTTGAATGTAGGTATCATTCTTATGATTCCCCACGCTGACCAGTTTTTTTGGATTAACTAACCAACTATCCATTCCACCTGTGAGGGATTTAAAAGGTTCTTCTGTACATCACTCAAGAAAACTGGGCAAAGTGATACTAGACACTCAAGCACCCCCCCCCCACATACACAGTCTGTCTGTCTGTCTCTCTCTCTCTCTCACATACATACATACACACACACACACACACACACACACACACAGCCCTTATATACCCGCTTTACTAAAACAGTATTAAAAGGCAGAAGGCATCAAAAAAAGAAATCAAGACAACAGTGAAAATAAAAGAAGTATGGGGATATAGAGATCTTAGAAATCAAGTCATACAAAGGAGTTTTTCACACAACTTTTCACATTTGCATAGCAAATACGAAAGGTATTTTTAAAGACAAAACAATCGAAACCTAGCCAGGTAGCCAAGCTTATCACTGAAGTTCTTCCCCACTATTTTACTGCTGTCCTTCCTGTTCTAGTCTGGAATGCAAGGGTCTCCAGACGTGATTAGCAGTAGCCACAGTTTACAGCACTTTTGTTCATTTCCAGATTTGGCTGCAGAAACCTCCCTCTGCGACATCACCAGGGGGAACACTTACTTCTTAAAAAAAGGGAGGAAGAGGCAGAGGATAAAAGTTCCTAATTAAAGATGCACTTTACCCGACAGTCCCTGGAAGGCAAAGTGCAAAGTGTTTTAAAACTCACAGCGTAGGGGCGCCTGGGTGGCTCAGTCGGTTATCCAGCCAACTCTTGAATTCAGCTCAGGTCATGATCTCAGGGTCCTGGGATCAAGCCCTGTGCTGGGCTCTGCCCTCAGCGGGGAGTCTGCTTGGGATTCTCTGCCTCTCCTTCTCCCTCTCCCTCTGCCCCTATCAGGCACATGCACACTCATGTGCTCCCTCTCTCATTCTCTCTCTCTCTCTCAAATAAATAACGCTTCAAAAAAATTCACAGTGTAAAGTGACTATAAAAGCAATCACAACATAAAAGTGAGGTTAACACTAACCAATCCACATAACGCATGCATAATGTTAAAAGCAAATATTGCTTAAAATAAGGTCACTTGGTAAGAAAATATAAATCTGTAAAACCAGCTGAACTTATCACTCAAGTTTAAAAATGCTTGATTATAATTTGTGAAGATTCTGGTTTCTGATAAATACTATTAGCACAGGAAGTTAATAGGTATCTTTCATAAATTTCAGTTGACATACTTTACTTGCCAGTTACTTTACTAAATATTGGAAGGCAACATTAATATTGTTATCCTCTTATAAAAGTTTGAAATGTACCTTGAGAACCTAAGTAACAAGGAAGTAGGGACAAGGGGAAAGAGACAGAAGGAAATTAACATTAATTGCAAACCTATTCTGTGTTAGGGCTCCACCCATAATACAACCTTGGGAAATAGGAATTGCTATTTCCATTTTATAGACGGAAAAGGGGAGCTTAACAACCATAAATAATGTGTTCCTGGTCACACAGATAATAAACAGTAGAATAGGCTATAACCTAAATCTGTCTGATTCTATTGCCTATAATACAAAAAAATCAGAAAAGTATCTTAATTCATCTGGCATTTTGATCATCTTAAATTAAATAATACACTTTATGAAGAGGTATATATTTTTATCACAGCACAAAACAAGAAAGACCAAAACAGCAACAACATAACAGATGGCTTGCCCTCCAGGACCTTACAATTAAAGAAAATATTCCCACGGGCACACACACACACAGGTTAAGGAATACAATGTAGTGATTAATCACTCCTTGAGTGAGGCCATCCATAAGTGATAGGGGAACTCAGAGAAGCCTGGGCTCCATGTGGTTTCAGCAGTTCAGAAAGGCTTTATGAAAGATGCAAGATCACAGCTAGATCCTGGAGATGGAAAATGTTGAACAGGTGTAATGAAAGGTCCTCCAGGACAGGGAAAAGCAGAGGTAAGGATGAACACAATGAATATGAGTAACAGTGAAGAGGCCAGCAGGACTGCTTTAAAAAGTAAAGGACTAAGTGGAAACAACCCAAGTGTCCATCAACTGATGAATGAATAAGCAAAATGTGATATACCCACACAATGCAATACTACTCAACAATAAAAAGCACTGGCACATCCTACAACATGGATGAACTTTGAAAACATTATGCTAAATGAAAGAAGTCAGTCACAAAAGGCCACATACTGTATAATTTCATTTACATGAAATGTCCAGAGAATAGACAAATCCATAGAGACAGGAAGTAGACTAGTGATTAGCAAAGGCTGGGTGGGGTAGAAAGAAGAAGTAAGGATTGACTGCTTATAGGTACAGGGTTTCTTTGGAGGATGATGAAAATGTTCTAAAATTGATTGTGGCGATGGTTGCACAACTCTGTGAATACACTAAAATCCACTGAACTGCACACTTTAAATGGGTGAAGTGTATGGCAAATGAACTACAGCTCAATCAAGCCATTAAAAAAAAGTTGAGGGCCTGGGGGAACATCACACTGCACAGCTAAAATGGAGTCCCTTATGACAAGTTTGAGGGTCTGGAATTTATGTGGTAGGCAATTAGAAATATCTAAGTAAAGACTTACCTAATGAAAGCACAGTACACAAACTTAGGGCTCTTCTCTAACAAAATTATTCACATATTTTAAATACATTCCTAAAATATATGCCAAAATCACAAAGACAACAGAGAACAGGAAAAAGATGATGCGACAGGATTCTGATGAAGCCACAAGCTGTGACTATTAGGAAAGCTGTTTTGCTTCATCACTAAATGCCACAGATGGATGTATCAGCGTCGTATTTATGCAAAACCACAAATTCATCTGTGTCATGTCTTCAAATACCGTAATGTTCTAAGCTTAATTATGAAAACTGCATTAACAATTGATCTGCCATATTTTAGAGTGAGAGAATGAACTGTGTAATTTGTTTTTCATTGGATGACAGTACTCTACAGATCATGTTTTATATATTAGATTCACTTTAAATGCTATCAGAACCTCCACTCCACTGATATAAAGCATGTGTGATGCAAACACATTTGTCTGAAGTCTAATTTAACCTAAGATTCCAAAAGAGTTTTATTATACAAAATAAGAAAACTAAAGAGACAAATCTGACATTCAAAGGGGGAAAAAATCTGGATATTAAATATCTAATACAAAGGAAAAGGCAAAGCACTCAAAATCAATCTGAAAATCAAAGAAAAAAAAAAAACAGGGGGCACCTGGGTGGCTCAGTAGGTTAACATCTGACTCCTGGTTTCAGGATCTCAGGGTCCTGGGATTTAACCCCACAGGCTCCATGCCCCATGCTCAGCACAGAGTCTCTTGTCCCTCTGCCTCTCCCTCTGTTCCTCCCTGTCCCTTTCTCCCTCCCCCCCCACCCTGTGCTCTCTCAAAAAAATAAAATCTTAAAAAAAAAAAAAAAAAACAGATCTCAGTATGAGGTTCTATAGCATTGGGAAGTAAAATGAAAGAAAAAAAGGAACAGGGTACATTTAAAATAAAAGCCTCAATATAAGAGAGCAGAAGAGGCTGTAACAGAGGCAAAGTTTGGAACTCATCTATGAGACAATCCCGTACCTTCCCCGGAATCCGAAGGAAGAGAAAACCTTTCAGGCAGCGTGCAGTTAGCCCTTCAGAAGCTGGCCTAAAGGTGAAATCCCAGTTTCCCCCAGGAGGTGGTGAGATGGTGAGAATACAAAGAACTCCGCTAGAGAACCCACACACAACCAAACTAGTGCTCGCCTTCTGAGTCACCCTGCAAACCTCCTTCAAGGTAGATGAGCCACGAGAAACTAAGGAGATATCAGATCTCTTTTAAAATTCTCGTCTAAGAAGGAGAGGTCCCATCTGTCTCTGCAAGACTTTGTAAATTCCAGAACTGGAAGAAACCTGTGTTCTGCGTCTGAAAAATACAGACAACTTAGATGACCCGGTTCACTAACAAACAATAAAAGCAAAATAGAAAACAAGTAAGCTGTCCTAAAAAAGAAGCCTTGTCACTGATATCTAGAATAAGGTATCTGCTGTCACAAGTAAGTAGAGCAAGACTCTCTCCATTTCCTAATTGTAAGCCAGAGTTCACGCAAAAGAAGAGACTTCAGGAGGAGTATCCAGGAGGAACTTTTTACAAATCATTAACTGCTGTATGTTAAAAGAAACTTACCCAAACTCTCATCAATTGTCTACCTACTCCAAACAAAAGAACTCGGGGGAAAAGGCAGAAGTTTACAACTATTTTTCACTGTATTGGACATGTTAATTACTAAAGAATAAAGTACTTCAAAAATAATAAAATATGAGAAAAGATTAAACACTGAATTATTCTCTATGTAAACATCAAAAACACATTACTGTTAATCCATACGTAAATAAAAGTTTTCTTTTAAATTAATAGGGAGAAAAAATGACAGCATGCTACCAAAGATCACCAAAGGAGGGGAAGTAACACCAACAGAAGGTCTAATACCCAGAAACATTTTCAAGCGATAGAATTATTAGAATGGCCTAAATTATAAGCATGCTACAGTTCTGACTAAACTAAGAACAGAAACTCAAGAGGCCATGAAAAAGCTAAAAAATAACTAAGGGAATGAAAGTCATGGGGAGGGATTTTTTAATTTTTTACAGGATCCTCTACTGAATAACATGGAACTAGAAGCATGACCTATAAATTAGAAAGGAGAACAAGAAACTTGTCAGCACTTGAAACTGGCAAAGCTGACCTAAGCTAAGGAAACAAGGATGATAAGTATCTCAGGAGGTAAATAACACTAGTTTTCAAAATCCGTTCTAAAAAACAAAAGGGAAAACTAATTTGCCAAAGGGAAAAACATGTGGCTGTAAGTTAAAGAGAAATTTTAAAACAAATATACACAAAATACCTTGGGAAAATTTCTGCTTCGGAAGTACGTTCACAGATAAGTTCATTAATGTTCACTGCATTAGCTTTTAAGAAGTTAAATCTAAAGTTTTTTTAGTTGAGAGAAACTTTATAAATATTTGCAATAATCACTTGCATTAAGCCATTCTGCAGAGCTTGTGAGATTAAACTTAAATGAGAGTAGGCTCAATTAAATTTTAAAATCTTTCAGACAAAATTACAAGGCTTACATAGCAAAAGTAATATAAACAGGATATCCTGAGCAACAAATTGAGTACTCTATTTGTGTGGAGTTTTTTCTATATATTGTAAATAGCATGTAAGTTCATACTCTATTATCAACTTAAAATTAATCACAGGACATTCTTTAAGTCTCATCCAAACTTACTGGATCTATGGGAGAACAACCAAAGCTGGAAAATAAAAAAAGAAGGAGATCCAATTCAAGTCCTTAAGCTGTTCTGTTCCTCCTCCTCCAAGAAATATTCCTTAAGTTGGTTGTCTTACTGGATTTCAATTCTCAAACATGTAAGTCTATACCAAAATCTTAACTTAACAACATAATTAAATGCTATGCATGCCAAAGTACTCCGTTCAAGCGGTTGGGTAAATCTGAACATAACCGGAACGACATTTCACAACGCGTTCATCCATGCTGTGCCACAGGGAACGAGCAACAAATTCACAGAAAGACTTCGAGCAATACCTGAGCAGATAAACAGCCCTTTCAATATCACTGAGGTCTTCATCAACTGTCAGTCTTTCTATTTCTTCTGGTGTCTGTCAAGTGTAAAATACAAATTATGCACACAAACGTGGATTAGTCTTGCCCCCAGTGACCCTCCGGGAACCCCATATAAGTAAGAGACGAATGAAAAAGTTTCGCAATTAAGCAGTTATCATTGAAAAGTAATCAAGAGTCTGAGGACTCCAGGTGCCGACCTCATGAGGTCTCCGTCTCGAATTGTTGGGGTGGGGTGGTGGAGTTTTTTTTTTTTTCTTTTTCTTCTTTTTTAAACTAGTCTAGCTTGAAAATTACAGTGTGGCTTCCTAACATTGACGAACTCGATTTTATATGCATATATGAAATACATACGTACTTTTAAATCTCTAATACCCCAAAGCTGTTTCTCCAGCATTTTCCACCCCAGGAAATGCTACAAGGGGGATGGAGGCAAACTGCAGCCGAGAGAGAATGAAAAAGACGAAATGTGGAGTGGGGGAAGGGATGGGAATAAACTCTAGGGCTGGAAGGAAATAAGATTCGCGATATTGCGGCAGGTGGGAGTGAGAAGAGCTCAACCGAGCTTTTGAGAGGACTGCTGGGGGAGGGGGTGGTCCGTAAACTAGGTTTGCAGGCAGTGAGGGTTGGAGGCTGGGACGAAGATGACTCTGCGGGGTGGGGGAGCGAACTGAAGGTTGACTCCCTCAAGGCGGGGAGTGGGGATCAGGGTCCCAGCTGGAGTCTTGGAGGGGCTGGGAAGAAAGGACGTGTGGTGACTCAGAATGGGGGCGAAGGGTCGAGAGGGCTTTGAAGATCCGTAGCGGGACGACGGTAGCCTGGGCGCTGGGTGGGAGGCGAAGGGAGGCCTGGCAGACTAGGGTGCAGAGGCACCCGAGCTTGCTCGGATAGAGGAAGGGGAAAGTGGGATCCGGCGTGTCTCCGGGAGGAGGGGCGGATCTGTGCTCACTGAGGAGTGGGACGGAGTCCGTTGGGGGGGGCACTCAGGTGGCGACAAGGCGGCGGCGGCCTCGAGGGGCAGCTCCCGCAGATCGGAAGGAAGAGGGGCCACGGCGGTCCGGGAGGGGCGGCTCGGGGGACGACGCTGGACCGTCCGTTCCTGGGGGCGGGTTGGGGAAGGCGCACGGGCCGGGCTGGGCCGGGGGACCGAGGGAGCCCAGGGCGTCCGAGGGGTCAGTCCCTCGGGGATGGGGGTCCGAGCTGGGAGAACCGAAGCTGTGTCGAAGCAGGGGCGCCGGCAGGGGCCGGTTTAGGGTGACACGGCGACCGGAGGAGGACTGAGGGTCCCGGGCCGCCTCGGGAAGAAGGGGACGGACGGGGTCGGGGCCCGGGCCAGTCGCCAGGCTCCCTGCGGGCAGTTCCTCCTCCCCGGGGCGCACCTTGAGGCTCCGGCGGACCGGCCTCTCGATGATGGTGAGCTCCTGCAGGTCCTCCATGTAGCCGAACAGGCTGTTCTGACTGAAATCCATCGCGGCAGCGGCGGGCGGCGGCGGATGCATGGACCGCCGGGCCCCCTCGCCGCCCGGGCCGGAGCGGCCCCGGGATGCCGGACGCTCGCAGCCCCGCGGCCGCCCACCGGCAGGACTTTCTCCCGCTCTCGGCCGCGGGAGCGGGGCGGGAGGGTGGCTGGCGGCGGGAGAAGGAGCGCAGCCGCCGGGGGGGGCGGGGGGGGCAAAGCGAGGGGGCGGGGCGAGGCGCGCGGACGGGCGGCGGGGGCGGGGCCAGAGGCGGGGGAGTTGCCACAAGCCCGCCTCAGCCCCGCCCCCCAAGCGCCGCGCGCACGCGAGCCGGACGCACCTGCCGCGCAGCACCGTGGCTTCTCCCTCCGCCCCTCGGCGCCCTCCTCTCCCCTTGCCCCGCCCCCGGCCGAGCGTGCCCCGCCCTGTGGCGCGTGCGCAGAACCTTCCTCCTCCTACAGCCTGCGGAGGCGGGCTGGGGGCGGTGGCCGGGGGCGGAGAGGCTGAACCAATGGCAGGGGAAGCAAAGGAGAGGGAGGTGGGCTGCTGTGGTATTTAACCTGCAGGAGTAACCTTCCGGTAACTCGTGTGATTGCCCACCATAGCAGGGGACTTGTGTACGTGGAGACTACCCTAGCTCAGTTCTAGCCCTGGGGGAGGGTTGCGTACCCAAAATCAGCAATTACAGCGCGGTGTGTGCGCGGGTGATGAGGGAAAGGGTGTATTGGAATACAGTCCTGGAGGGGCTAGCATTTGGGTGGGGCTGCGGCCAGAAAAGAACTCCCGGAGGGGAAACGCTTAAACCGAGTCTTAAACAATCAGACTTTCCTAGAGAAATAAGAGTAAGCCCATTTCCAATTGAAATCTGGGATTGTTTTGATTGTGGGACGTACTGCGAGGAGTGCAGGGAAGCCAGGGCTTGGTCCTTTTTAGAGGAAGGCCCTGCTCTGGGCAGCCACATGAGTCGCTTGCCTTTGATTCTGTTAAGAATAGGAAGCGATGGGAAGGGGATTGGGGCGATGTTTTTGGACCTCAGGGACAAAAGTTATGTTTGAGCAGACTCTTCAGCTCCTAGGAGAGCTCTTTTTAATTTTATTTTATTTTCCACTCGTTCCCTCTCCACAGTCCCGTTTCTCTACCCGCCATGCGCACCCTCTCTTGTATGTTAAGATATGTCCCAGGACGTGTGTATATCCTCCAAAGATACTGTTAGTTTCTGTATTATTTTTTAAAATACATGAAAGGTATTGTGCTAAGAACTCGTTCTGTTTCTTGTTTTTCCCTCAACATAATGTCTTAGAGATGTATTCATGGGGCTATCTGTTTATTCTCGGTGTTCATTAGTCCTGACCACTAATAGAATTCGGTATGTGCATCTAACACATTTTACTGACCAATTCCTTAAAAAATGGATAGTTAGGTTGCCAGCAGTTCCTTGTAACCACAGACAATACTGGAATGATATTGGAAGTGTCCCTGATGGACCATAAGAAAGAAAAGGAATTGCCCGGTCATGGAGTCTACAATGCTTGTTTTCACTCTGCCAAGTTGCCCTCTAGAGTGGCTTTGCAGGTTGGCACTCCCACCAGTGGTACATGAAGACAGAAAGATTCTTGTTTTCCCACTTCATATGCTAACATTTAGTATTATCTGACGTCCTAATTTATATCAATCTGATAGCAAAGTAGTA
Source organism: Zalophus californianus (assembly GCF_009762305.2). NCBI lineage: Eukaryota > Metazoa > Chordata > Mammalia > Carnivora > Otariidae > Zalophus > Zalophus californianus. Next base: position 56,166 of record NW_023365538.1, on the reverse strand, counting down.
TCACATTGTAATTTCATTTAATTTTTTTCCTGATAGGTGACATTACCCATTTTTCCATATACTGAAGAAACTTTGAGATTTTTTTCTTTCTGTGAATTAACTCTTTATATCCTCTGCCTATTTCTCGGCTAGATTTCCTATTATTTTTCCGAATGAATTAAAGGAGTTTCCTATATATCCTAAATATTAATCTCATGTCAGTCTTGGACAATGCAAGTGTTTCTCCCAATCTTTCACATGCCCTGGTAGCTTGGCCTTTGCTATCCTACAGTGTAGGGGAAATCCTTATTTGGCTATATACAAATGCATCTAATTTTAGCCTTGTGGAGTGGGGTTTTTGGGTCTCCTTGAAGAATCTTTTCCTACCCAAATATTCTCCTACACTTTCCCCTGTTTAATAACTTCATACCTTTATCTATCACAGTTAGGTCTTAATTCATCTGCAGTTCACCTGGCATATGGTATAACCAAGAATACAGTATTATTTTCTCTGCGTAGTGAGCCGATTTGCCCAGCAGTAGTCACCAAACAATCCATCTTTTCTCCACTGATGTGTGATGGCGTCTCTGTCCTGTACCAATTCTTAATAGCCACACGTCCCTGTTTCTGGGCTCTCACTATTGCTCTGTTGATCTGTATCTGTTCTGCACTGATTTTATCATTATGTCTTTGTCATATGTCCTAATATCTGGTAGCGTGAGTCCTCCCCCACTCTGCTCTTTTTTTAATTCAGTATTGCCTCTGAAGTTCAAAGCAAAAGTGGTCAGTGGTTACCCCGCGGCTAAAATCCAGGTATTCCGATCCCTGCTCCACGTTAAGGAAAAAGGGGTGTGGGGGGAGCTTGGAGAGATCAGGATGGAGAAGAGGCAGAGATACAGGGGAGGTGGTTTTCCTTAGCAACGCCTTGCAGCCTCCCTTTCCTGTCAATTTCTGAAATTGTCCTCTTTTCCCCTTGGTTTGTAACTGATACTAATCATATTTATAAACTTTACTGTTTCAGCTAAGAAGTATTATCTCATGTTTGGATTTTGTAACACCGTCATTTGAGATTTGATGATATTCTTAAATGAAAAACTGATTGAAACACAGACCTAGCTTTGATGTTGGCTGCTACAGGGCAGGAGACGGATGAGGTCAGTTTGGTGACTAGACTCTGGAACTGCTGTAGTTACTGCCCTGTGGTAGAAATAGCCCGCCCCAGCCTGGCTGCCAGGAAACGTTAGTCCCAGTCCCGGCGCTGCCAGTGACATGCAACGGAACGAGTCTTGGAGCCCTGTTTTTCTTATCTGAATTGTTTTCTTATAACTTGTCTCAATGTGTCCTAGAAGCAGCCCTGTGAAGTACAGACAAGATGCACCCCTATTCCAATCTCATAGATAAAGAAATTGAGGCTCAGAGAGGTTACATGGCTTTAGGCATAAGCACACAGCTAAGAGAAGCTAGATTTATTCATGTCATCTCTTCATTCAACAAAAGCCTGGTAGTTAAATGCATGGACTTCAGAGTCTAACTGCCTGGATTGGCTCTGGCCAAATGCCTAGAATCCTGGCTCTGCTACTTCCTGCTGTGAGCAAGTTACTTCACCACTCTGTCCCCCACTTTACTCATCTCTAAGATCAGAATAACAGTAGGACTCAGCACAATGGCTCAAATGACTTAAATGAGATAATACGCACACAATGTTTAGAGGAATTCCCAGCACATAGCAAGCATTATCATCATCAGTGTTCCCCGTCCCTGGGCTCAGAAAATATTGAATAGGCTGTGTGCTGAAGCTGTTGATTCTTGTGGTTGAATCTGTTGAGTCTGTGATTCTAGGATAATATTCTCCCAAAGAAGTCCAGGTCCTCATCGCTGGAAACTGTGACTATGTTACCTTACTTGGCAAAAGAGGCTTTGAAGATGTGCCTCATTTGAGGATCTTGAGATGGGGAGATTATCTTATGTATCTACTACATTTTAGATGATCTGGGTAAACCCAGTGTAATCCTAAGGGTCCTCATGAGCAAAAGAGGGAAGCAGGAAAGTCATCATCAGGCCTTGAGAAAACTTGACCAGCCAGTGCAAGCTTTGAAAACAGAAGGGGCCCACAAGAAGACGGCCATTAGAAGCAGGAAAAGGAATACAAGAAATAAATAAACTCTTCTAGGGCCCTTCGATGGAAATGTAGCCCCAACGACACCTTGATTTTAGCCCACTGAAACCCAGATCTAACTTCCAGAACCGTAAGATAATAAATTTGTGTGCCTTTAAGCCACCACATGGGTGGTAATTTGCTACAACAGCAAAACTAAAACTAAGCCATTATCTATACGAGGAAAATGTTTAAATTAGATGACTACCTCAGACCATATATCACATGATTATTAAATCATGTGAATGAAAGACCTAAACGTGGCTCTCTGGGCTTGAACCTATAGGTAGCAACTTGGCTAAATGCACCAAGAAGGTCAGAACTGTCAGTAAAATATACAGGACCCATGAGGGCACCTCTCTTAGGAAAATGGTGAAGAAAAGAGAAACGAACTAGCACACCAAGTGCATTCCTTCCTTCTGTGGCAAAACCAAGACGGAGAGACGCGCTGTGGGGATCTGGCACTGTGGTTCCTGCATGAAAATGGCGCCCGGACCTACCTCACCTCTTCTGCCATCACAGAGACATGATCAGTTGCAAGACCAGGTGAAGCTCCAGCACCAGCCTAAGCGAGTTCATTATGTCACCACGACAGCAACAGCAAAACCCAAATGCGAAAGTCAGATCTTCCAAACTTTTCCAAGAAAATACACAAGGATAGCTTTATGACATCCGAAGACAGAGAACAAGAAGCACGGGCTATAAAATACAAGACTGATAAATCTAACTAAATGAAAACTTAGAACTGGTATTCGTCAGAAGAGACACCACAAAGACAGTGTGACAAGACAAACAGTCAACTGGGAAAAGATATTCATAACAAATTAATCAAAGAAGGATTGCTGTCGAGAATTAAGAACTCCCAAAAAATCGGTAGGAGGACAACTAAGTAGAAAAATGGGCAAAATATACAAACCACCACGTTACAGAAGGGGAATTTCCAATAAACCTATGAAAAGAAGCTCAACCTTATTTTAATAATCAGGGAATGGTAAATGGACACACCCAGCAAGTGGTGCTCACGCAAATGGGTGCAACCACTTTGGAAGCCACTTTGGAAAATAATGTGGCATTAACTTGCCTAAAGGAATAAATCTCTTCAAGGCATATACTCTAGCACACCTGCACAAAGAGACCTGCGCGGGAAGGTTCACAGCAGCAAAATCCTGGTAGCAACTCAAATGCCTCTCTACTGGAGAATAGATACATTGGTTGTTGCATACTCCAATCCATGGAAGACTATGATGGTGAAAATGAACGACAAGTACATAATTCAATAAAGATAAATCTCATGAACATGTTGAGCAATAAATGCAAATTGCCCAAGATTATCTGCAGTATGAAACTCTTACATAATGTTCAAAAACAATAATATGTATATAATATCCCTTTGTGGTTAAAATGGCCATGAGAAGAAAAGGAGACGATAAACACAAAAATGTAATATATTGTTGGGACGCCTGGGTGGCTCAGTCAGTTCAGCCTCCCACTCTTGATTTCAGCTTAGGTCACGATCTCGGGGTCATGAGATCGAGCCCCGCGTTGGGCTCTCTGCTCAGCGGCAAGTCTGCTTCTTCCTCTCCCTCCCCCTCTGTGATCTCCCTCTCTCTCTCTCTCAAATAAATAAATAAAATCTCTAAAAACAAAGCAAAACATATTGTTAATCTCTAGGACCAAGATGTGACCGGGGAGGGGCACACAGCAGTCATAGGGGATGTGTTCTTTTTTGAACTAGATAGTAATACATATTTGTTTTATTGTTATGCTTCTACTATACATATGCATTCCGTATGTTTTATGCATGAAATATTTTAGAAGTTTTTACATCAGGGAGATTATGTGGTTCCTAGTTCTGAATTTAGCACTGCTAGCCATCCATTCATTCAAAACATATTTCAAGAACTCTAGCTCTATGATAAGCATTGTTCTAGGCTGGGTCTCCAGACAAGAAGCAAGCCAGGTACAGGCCCTCCCACCACAGAGCACACATCCTAAGGAGAACAATGGAAATTGATCCAACAATCATCTACTGTGATTAAATATCTGATTACAAGCTAGGATAACTGCTATGGAAAAAATACAGGAGCTGGGATACTGATGGAGAAGGAGCACCTTGGAGTGATGTGAACAGGTGCACATCTTCGGGGGCTGCTCCACCCTTGATGTACTGGGGCATGGGTGGAGGTCAGGGAGGCTGAGGCAGTAAGGATGATTTCCACATTTTTGGCTTGTGCAGCTGGATGGATGGAGACATCACCCACCCGGTGCTCGCTCTGTGCCTTCTTCGGTGTCTGGGTAGAAAGCAGCTTCTGACGACCACCGCAGAACAGAGCTCCACCTGCAGCACCAAGCAGACTGGCCAGTGTCTGCCCCCCAAGTCAGCAGCGGCTCTCTCTAGCTCCCTCCTCTTCAGCTTGGTTCTGGGCGAGCTACATGAGGTTCCTAGCGGGCCACGTCTGCCGCAATCGACCCAGCACCTGACATGATGGTTAGCACCCACTAAGGGCTCTGTTAATGTTGGTTGAGAGACAGAAAGAGGCAGGAGGCAGGGAGGCTGGAACAGGGGCACTAAACCGGCATGGGAGGAGGTCAACCGTCAACCGCTGTGGTCCAAGCCACCCTTATTTCTCACCTGGATAACGGAGCCTCGGCTTCTGCCCTTCTACTTTTAAAAGCCTCACCGACACAGCCAGAGTGATCGTATTAAGACAAAAAGTCAGACTCAGTCACCTCATGCTCTAAAACAGGGCTTTTCAACCTTGTTACTCCATGGGCCCTGGTAATTCTTTGTGGGGGAAGGGGAGAGAAATGCAGTCCTGTGCCCGGTAGGCTATTTAGCAACACCCCTGGCCTCGCCTCACTAGATGCCCGCATCCTACCCTGACCTCTCCTCACCTATCCCCATCCAGTTGAAAATGGAAATGTCTTCAGACATTGCCAAAGGTCCACTGGGAGCAAAGCGCTCTCCCCCACCCCCCACCACTGAGACCACTGCTCTAAACTCTGCGGTAACTCCCCAGCTGGCACAGAGGACGTCCTCCCACACACCTCACCTCTCCCACCTCATGCTCCCGTTTTCTGCCCCCAGCCCACTCTGCTCTCTCTCGGCCCACTGGCCTCCCTGTTATTCCGCGAACACTTGAGGTCTGATCCCAGTCAGAGCCACGGAACCTGCCCTTCCCTCTGCCTGGAATGTCCTTCCATTGGATGGTCAGCAAACTCCCTCTATCACATCCTTCAGGATATTACTCAAACATCACCTTCTCGATGAGGCCAGCTCGGGATGCCTTTTATGAAATTAAAATCCCACAGTGTTAATCTGCTAGAGCAGCCATCACAAAATACCACAGATTCAGTGACTTAGACGACAACAGAAATGTACTGTCTCACAGTTCTGGAGGCTGGAATTCCAAGATCAAGGTGTAGGCAGGGTTGGTTTCTCCTGAGGCTTGCACATGGCCGCCCTCCTGCTCTGTCCTCACATGGTCTTTCCCCTCTGTGCCTATCCCTGGGGTCTCTGTCTGTCTGAATTTCCTCTTTTTATACAGACACCAGTCCTCTTGGATTAGGGCCCTGTTCTGATGGCCTCATTTTCACTTCAGCACCTCCAATGGTCCTATCTCCAAATACAGTCACATTGTGAGGTCCTGGGCGTTAGGGCTTCAACATACGAATTTGGTGCGGGCGGGGGAGACACCATTCATCCTAGAACACCTACCAGCCCCACCGCTGGCATTGATTAGTCTAACATTCTGAACACTTTACCTTTGCATCTCATTTATAGTCTTTTTCTTCTCTAATCCTCCATTCAAATGTTGTGTTCCATCAAAGCAGAGATTTTGTCTGTGTTATCCACCCCCACATTCCCAGTGCCTAGAGTAATGCCTGGTACATAGTAGGTGCTCGTTAATTATTTGCTAAAGTCATGAGTAGGCATAAAGTAATGAATAATGATGTCATGAATCTCCACTAACTGGCTGTACCCTTGATGGAATCATTTAACTTCCCTGGGCCTTAGCTCCCCCTGACAAATGAGGGAATTAGGCTCGCTGACCTAGAACGAGAATGTCGCTCTATGTGAATGTTAGTGCCAATTTAGTCCAGATTCCCTAGAACAGTCTGAGGAAACGCTTAAGCGCTAACACTTCCTTAAGAGGTACAATCCCAGGGCAGCCAGGGTGAGAGAGAGTGAGGTGAGGTGGGGCAGGATGGGAAGCAAATACACAAACAGCACTGTGCTACCAGGCTGACCCCCGAATTCAGGGAGAGGCCCAGCCAGGTCCCATACAGGGCATCTCCAGACAGGCTATGAAGAAGCCCAGGCTTGGGAACTGTCCATAGGAAGGAGGCAGTAAATCTTCCCCCTGCCTTTTGCTTCCCACAGGTCATCAAAGTCGGCTCGTTGGGGAGTTAACTCTCTTGCACTTTAATTGTCTCAGCGGGCTCTTTCGAGCAGCCTCTGGGATTGCCAGAGCCCAAGCCCTCAGGAGGAAGGCTTTGGCCCAGCCAGGAAATGGGACAGGTGTCTGAAGGGGTTGGCCTCAGGCTGCGGGGAAAGCAGAAAGGAGACTAATCAGGATAGGAATCCTTGGTCCCTAGGGCTCAATAAGTGGCTCAGGACCTAGGAGACAGGGGCGACAGGGGGGGCCAAGGGAAGGAATAAGTGAGGAGGGAGAGAGCTGGTCCCTGTAAAGTCCTAACGGGGACCCCAGGACCCCCACAGCCCAGCCTCATGGAACTGTTCTTAGCAGGTTTCGAAGGGCATGCAAACGCATCGCTTGCAGGGTCAGACTCCAGGGTGTCTGTGGTGACAGAGGGGCTCTGATGTCCTAGGCAGGGAGCCGCTTCCTTAGCAACAGTATCTGGCCCCCAGCCTCCCCCGTCCCCCCCAGGTCCCCCCTCCCGCCGCCACCACTGCAGGCCCTCTCCTGATCATCACTTGGCAAACCGTTCCCAAACTCCAGCTGCCCCCTCAGCTGTCTCTGGAGGGAGAGGGGGTGTTCGTTCACTGCCACCGCTCCCTTTCTCCTTGGAGGGGGTGTTTTTCCTCCTGTGTGGGCCGCGTGTGTTGGGTTGTGTCCCAACTCGAGGGCAGATTCCTCCCTCCAGAGGTGATGATACACGCTGAGAGCAGATTGCACATTTGTCTCCTGGGAGGCAGTGGGCGAGGGAAGCAGAGAGCTCAGCGTGTGAGCGTGGAGAGGGGTGTCTGCAGAACCGCGAAGGGGTGAGGGGCCCAGAGAGCAGGGAGCTGCTGCTGCTGGCTGTCTACAGAGGCAGCGGGAGGCTGATTATAGGGCTGGGTCCCACAGCCCTGGATGTGGGTGCAAGAAGCTGTGTATGCACTTGACTGTCAAGGTGGGAGTGACGGTTACCCTGGTGACCGGGCGAGGAAGTGGGTTGGCCTTGCAGGCAGAAACGCTGGAAAGAAAACATAATAAGCACCAGTTAGGGCTTCTCTCTTTCTCTCTTCTTTTTCTTGATTGGAGCACTGGTTAGATGGAGACTTGTCACCATAAGTGAAGGGCAACTTTCAGTGGTTGGGCCGACTGTCCCCTCTTCTGGTTCCCAGATCTTGGTCCTAACTAGCGCTGGGACGGAGAGGCAAGTCACTTCCTCCCTAAGCCTCTCTCAGACGAGGCATCCCCTGAGATCTCTTGGTGCTCTGATTCCCGGACCCCACCCCCAGACATTTTGATTCAGCAGGTCTGGGGCCATGCCTAGGAATCTGGATTGTGGCCACACCCCCAGGTACACTGCACCTGCTGTTCAAAACCACTTCTACTTGGCGTTTCTCAACGTGGGCATTTCTCCCCCAGGTGTGGGAATCGGACAGACCCAGATTCCCACCTTAGCTCGGCCCCTCTGAACCTGTTTCCTTGCCTCGTTGACGGGGGAGGACATGGTGGTATCGTGAGAAGCGGCAATCACGTGTAGCACGGTGCCTGGTGCACGATGAGGGGCCGATGAGTGGTCGGCTTTTTAGCTTCTCATTCTATCCGAATCTGTAGTGTCTCTACTACTCTCTCCCCTGCCCAGCAGCCCCCTTCCATCGGCTTGTTCTCCTCCAGCCAAATCCCACATCCAGGAAACCACCGATCCAGTGGTAAGCAAGGACTCGGCAGGCGAGGAGCCAGGCAGAGGCCGAGGAGGAGACAGTATGCTCCCAGCTGGGGCGCTCACACCCAGTTCCAGCTCGTCTGTTGCCATGACGACCCATACCTTACCAACCTCTGTGGGGTGCTGTGGTTTCCTCCAGCATGTGGGGGCTCTGGCTGAGAATGGTCATTTCACCAAGGCACCAGGAGATGGGAGGCCCCACGTCCTCCCCCATCCCGACCACCACATTGTCATTTCAGGATAAACTGAAGCCTTCTCCCGGGACGAGGGCTTAGCCGAATCTCACTCCGAAGCCCACATTCACAAAGCCAGTTCTCAAAATGCCTGGCATACAGTAGGCGTTGGACAAATAGTGGGTGAATGAATAAATAAATGTGATATAAACCCGATTCTCTTAAATCTCTTCATCAACAATGAGCTTCATTTAGGAGAGAGGCAAAATAAAACGAGGACTCCAGGCGTCTGCCTTTTGGGGTCTTGTCTTCCCACCTCCTCCCTTTGGGAAAACTGCTTCCCGCCTCTCTCCATGGCATCAATCCGTGAATATGCAGCAAAGCCCAGGGCATGCAGGTACAACTCACCTGCCCCTCAAAGTCTGAAAGTAGCATTGCTTCAAAAAATTTGTTCGCAGCGGTGTGAGAATCAGCTGGGATGACCTGTGGTTATTAATAGATTAAATTCCGTACACCACGAAAATTCATCTTTCCATTGCAGGGACTTTCTTCCCCCCAACCATGAATTTTTCATGTTCCATCAGTTTCTGTCCTCTCTCTTGAAGCCCTCTCCTCTCTAGCAAAGGACAGAATTGATAAAACAAATCTGCTCAGTATTGCAGCTGATTAACAAAACTCATATAAGAAAAAGAGATTAAAACTCTTGGCTCAGAAGTTCTTTTTAAAAATCATCTGAGAGACCAATGTTTCTATTCTGTCTGCTATGAAGCGACAATTGTGAGATAACAGAGAATATATGCCTTGGTCTCTCTGCCCCCTGGCTCCTGGCACAGAGCTCCTAAAAGCCTTGTAAATTCCTAAATGATAAGAGCACGAGGAGCCTCTTTTGTTCTATGGAGGCGGCTCTGGGTGGGCTCCTGGAAAGCTCCTGGAGGGGAGCTGGTCCCCAGAAAGACCAAGCCATGGTTAGAAGCTTGGGATTTTCGGCCCCACCCCTCAACCTTCAGAGAGGGAAGAGGGATAGAGAGGAGTTTATACTTGGTCACGCCTAAGTAACAAAACGTCCCTAAGATCCCAACAGCAGGGCGTTCGGAGAACGTCCAGCTTGGCGCACGGGTGGAGGTGTGGGAAAAACACAGGCAGACCGAGCATGGAAGATCTATGTCCCTGCCCATATACCTGGCTCTCCTCATCTCTTCCACCTGCCTGTTCGTCTGTATCCTTTAGCCCATGCTTTTACAAGAAACCCGTAAACAGAAATAAACTATTTTTCCTGAGCTCTGCGAATCTCTCTAGCAAATTAATTGAACCCAAAGAGGGGCTTGTGGGAACCTCTGATTTGTAGCTGATCCGTCAGAATCACAGTGACCCGTCCTGGACTGAATTTACCATCTGAAGTGAGGGGGCAATCTCCTGGGCCTGAGTCCTTAACCAGCAGGATCTGTTGATGCCTCCAGGTAAGATAGAATTTAACTCACAATTCAGTTAAATTAGGGGCGCCTGGGTGGCTCAGTCGTTGAGCATCTGTCTTGGGCTCAGTTCATGATCCCAGGGTCCTGGGATCGAGCCCCACGTCAGGCTCCCTGCTCAGCAGGAGGCCTGCTTCTCCCTCTCCCACTCCCCCTGCTTGTGTTCCCTCTCTCGCTGTCTCTCTCTCTCTGTCAAATAAATGAATAAATAATTAAAAAAAATAATTGAGTTAAATTATAAGACATCCAGCTGGTGTCATGGGGAATTGCTTGGTGGGCTATGTAAGGGGAAGCCCCTCAGCCCCCACCATTGTAACTGGGTCCTAGAATAATTTCGGTAACTGAGGCTTGGTTAATGAGGCCGGTGCTTAAGATGACATTCATTCATTCATTCACCAAATATTTATTGAGTACTTACTATGGGCCAGGCAGGGCCAGCTTCATGGGCCTGTAACCTGGACAGTCTCACCGGGACGGCCCGGCACTCAGAAGGGCCCCCCACTCGAGGTTGGATGCTCTCTTGTCACCTTCGTGAAGTCCTTAACAACTTTATCTTTGAACTGGTGTTTTGTAAGCCAAGTCCGTTGGGACACTAGACCTCGCGCATAAGCAGAGCAGTTTAGCGCAATACGGGTGTGAAGGCAGGCTTCCCTCTTTCGTCGGTGTCTGAGGCTGGGGTTCTGCGTTTGTTGGCCAGCACAATATTTTGTTTTGGTGTGTAATATGGATGTCAAAGCTCTGATGGGAAGCAGGACCAGCCAGTTGCGTCCAGCCTCACCACTCCCTGTTGGCATGTACCTGGCCACCTTACATCTTCGTGACTGGATTACTTTTACCTTGGATTTATTCATCAGTCCCTTCAATGACAGAGTCGAAAACTGGTTTTGGTTCCTGTCCCGCATGCTCAGCTCTGTTGTATAAAGGAAGTAACTCCTTCATTCAAGCCCAATGTGGAAAACTTGTTTGATCGAACAAGAACATGGATAAAAACATCACTATACTTGTCTAGCACCATGTTTGGAGCTAAGAGGAAAAAAGGGGGTACAAAACAATGAAACCTCTGCCTGTATGAGCTTATGGTCTAAGAGGAGAAAGAGGGGTTGCCTGGGTGGCTCAGTTGGTTAAGTGTCTGCCTTCGGCTCAGGTCATGATCCCGGGTCCTGGGATCGAGGCCCACGCTCCTTTGCCCCGCCCCCTGCTCAGCAGGGGGTCTGCTTCTCCCTCTGCCCTTTCCTCCACCCCCACTTGTGCTCTCTCTCTCTTGCTCACTCTCTCTCACAAATAAATAGGTAAATAGATAAAATCTTTAAGAGGAGAAAGAATATATGCAAACTGTTAACAAGTACAGGTTCATATAATGACCCTGACCGTGCTTTAAAACCAAAACTGATTGAAGTTACTCAAGAGCTATTTCTAAGGCAAAGGTGGGGAGTGGGTGGTATGACTTAGGTCCATGGGCAAATCAAATCTTTACACTACTCACTCCTTCCCCTTAAAAAGACAGGGAGGAGCAGGAGTAAGACCCAAGGGAGGGGCTTGCTGTTCAAGGAGATTGCATCAGCGAATCTGTAGCCATCTAACGTGCTCCTTGAATTATTTTTGGGGGGGCTGGAGGTAGGAACAGGAATGAAAGTCTCCCAGGCTGAGAGAAAGGGAGGGTGGGAATAGCCAAAACACGAGGCATGGTAGTAGCAAGACTTTTAAAGACAGTGATGTCCAATATTCAGTGTTGAGTTGTTGGCATTGCTGAGTTGTAAAGGCCCCTCCTCTGCCAATAAATCTTAAATAAAATCTGCCCCAATGACAAAGGCACTGTGTTGCACGAGTGGGGCTTCTTCCCTATGAAGGACATTCATTTTAGCATCTCCCAGTGTGTCTGGCACTTGGCAAAAAGTTGATGAGTATTTATTATAAGAGAGAACAAATAGACACGTTTAATGAATGGACACAAACGAGAGAGTGAATAATGGTCCACTACCACGCCAGATCTCACATCCGGGTACAAGCTGGAGACACAGAGTGCACAACGAGGTGCTTCCAGAGGGTGTGGGTTGGATGGGGAAGTGAAGCTGAGCTTTGGTTCGTTTCTACTTGGAGACCCAGCTATAAATAGATGCTGTGGTCCAAAAGACTCAAAGCACCTCGGAAGTAAGCCTAGGTGAGAATGGCGCACATTCAGGATGAAATGGATTCGGCTGATAGCAAATGCTTCTGCACAAGTTGTCAGCAAGACCATGCAAGGATATCTAATGCTGTGCACTGTGATTGCGTTTGTCTTGGCAAACAGAGCAAGGCCGTCCGTTGCCACCTGTTTGCAACAATACTCACTAATGCTCACTCCTGACTCATGCTGGCTCACTGTTTCATAAGAGAGGGCAGCTCCGTTTCTCTCCCTGTGTCACCACAATAATTATCCAGAACAATAATTTGAACAATGAGAACTTATAATTCTCCGGTAACATGCAAAAGTACCATTGTTTACAGCAAAATAATCTCCCGAGTGTTGGGTAATGGAAACCATCATGTGCTGCTTCAGGGTGCGGGGCAAGTGTGAACCTTGGCTGTGAATGGAATTGGAATCCCTCACTCATTCGTTCATTTTGCATTCATTCATTCAGCAACACCAAGAGATTTCCAGTGACGTGGCCAGCAGTGTACCCCGTGGCTTCTGGGGTCTGGAGTCTGGCTTTATTCCCTCCCACATTTTGACCCAGAGGTAGGGTCTGCCAGAACGATGACCATGTGATGCTGAGCTCTAGGGGAGTGATACCATGCATCACAGACACCCAAGAACATTCTGGCCACCGTGTTTGAGGAGTCACACTATATATAGGGGTTCAAGTTTCAAGCCAGAAACCTCCTACCTACCCCACAGACATGGCACAGTGGGCTGATGTGGGTCTGAGTCCCAGTTCTGGCCAAGGGACCTGGGACTGCTCCTCTCCGAGCCTCTAGTGGGGGAGGTAAAATGGAAATAAAGCATGTCCTCGAAGATCGTTCAAGCAACAGAAAATAAGAGGGATTGATGGATTTAGAAACTAAGGCAGGTCTTCAGAATAGTTATTCTATGCAACTCCAAGCAAATTGTTAAAACTCAAAGCGTAGCACGCATTAAAGGGTAAAGAGAAACAGATAAGATTAGCTTCTCTTAAAATTAGCTCCAGACCCGTGAAACAATTTCAGAAATACTACCACCTTTCAAACTCTTTGTTAGGTGACTACATTGCGACGGAATCGAGAGAAGAAATCAACACACGCACAAAACGTCCATCTACACTCAGCGGTGACTACACAGCTACTGATACACAGGAGCCCAGACACAAACAATACCTGCTTAACAGTTTCTGGTTGGTTGCTAAGAAACCATGAATGCCTGGTATGGGTGTATGACCACTCTGTGTCTTGTGACAACTCATTATGGCCCACATGATTGGAGTGAACTTCGCATGGGAGAACGGAACGTGGCAATGCATTTTCATCACCTACACAGTGAGTCTACTATTGTCCCAAGGCCTGAGAAATCTTTTCCAGAACTAGTGAAAGAACAGAGAGGTCAAGGAAGAATTGAGATCATGTGCAGGAAGGATGAAAGATTCTTCACATCACAATCCACAAAGGCCCACCAACTGGGTGGCAGCAGATCATCTCTCTTTCCCTTTCCAATACCGTGCTGTCATGTTGGTTAAACATGGACACCGATGGCTGGACACCATTATGTCAGTAGAGCAGAAGAGTGAGGGGCGACATTCCCATGACTGTGGTCATGTCACCCTAAGCCACTCCCCTCTCCTGCTCATAGGAGAATGCAGCCTGGTGGCTGCATTTCTCCTCCCCAGCAGGGAGAGGGTCAAAGGTGATTGGTGTTTCCTCTGTGGCTCTGCGCCCCCTTCCAGCCTGCCCCAGGTGGCCGGGCACCCATTAGCCTGTCAGTGGCTGCAGTTTCCCAGAATTCCACAATCATCCCGAGCCCCCAAATACGCGAGATGGGTTCTTTCTGAGCTTCTAGAGGGTATTTCCCAAATCACTTCTCTTAGGAAAGCAAATGGTCTTAAGATAACTCAACATCATTCACTCACTCCCGCCATTGGATTTAAATTCCCTTACCCCATTTCACTGGTCCAGCGATTTTGTAAAACGTTGACTCAAGCAATGGTGCGCAGCACTGGCGAGAGCACGGAAGACCGGGAAGTTAGCAAAGGACAATCCAGTATGGGGAACAACGCGATCAGTAGGACACACGGGGTTGCGGGGCCCCCAGATAAGGCACCTATTTCTGAAAGGGACAGCTGTGTGTGTGGCAGAGAAGGGGTCCTTGAAGAGGTGGCAACTAAGGACTCAAACTGTGGTGTCTCCACTCGAGAGCGGACCCGGCCTCACTGACCTTTGCATCCAGCCCCTACCTAGCACACAGCCTCACTCTGGGCGGACATGGCATTGCCGTGGCCTTGGACTATCACCCACTCCGGCATCTCAGAGGACCCCTCACCCATCTCAGCCACTGCCTCCACCCTCTCTAGCCTGCTCATTTCCAGAGCCCCGGGGGAGGTTCGTTTATGCTTGTTTAACTTTGATTTGACAATCTTATAAAAACCAAATGAAAGCAGCTTCCAGGCTCTCGCCAGGTCTTGGAAGAAGAGCTCTTCCACTGTGGGTCTAAGCAGAGCCTGGCACCCAGGGCTCACTGTAGGCATCAGTGCCCTGAGACTTCTCAGCCCAAACCCTGCTTTTCAGCACCTGCTGGGGGTTCGGGCCAAGCAGGGGGCAGAGGGCAGGGTGCTGCCTACAGGTGCCCACCACGTCCGTTGTCAAAGCGACGGGGCTCTTCTCACAGCCATGTGGGAATGCACACACTGGTAGGTTTTATGGCGGGGCATGGGGGAGTCGTTTTCCAGAAAAGCAATACGAGTGTCAGTTAAAACTCATTAAGTCAGAAAAAGGGAAAAACACCTACTTTATGTGTTAGCTACGTTTTGAATGATAGCCTTTTATAAGATATACCTGGTGCTAGAGGCAAAACACACGATGACTGGGTTTGAAAGTCACTTGCATTCGATACCTAATTTATAGAGCTGTAGCACTTGCACTCTTCAGAGTCCCATCTTGGGGGGGTCGACTGTGTACCTCGGATTTCAATCTTCCTTAATCTCTGCTTCCATCCCTTCGCTTTTCTGTTAAGAACTGGAGCCGATGCCTAAGTCCCATGAGGCCAGTCCACTGTCTTGGCCCCCCTCTTTTTTATTGCAAGTCCCTCCCAACGGAGCCTCCTGCTCTCACCAGGATTGTTGCCTCAGCTTGTGCTAGACATGGTATTCATCCCCATGTCCATGCACTTGGTTACGCTGTTCCCCCACCATGAATGCTTTTCCCTTTGCTCCACTCATAGCAATTCACCTTGCCCTTTAGGGTTCAGTTTACACCTGCTTTCCTCCTGCAGCCATCTCCGATGACCTGAGTGCTCCTCCCCTCCTCAGTCTGGGTCCCCCCCATTATGTCTGCACACGGTCTCTTCCAGTCTCCTACTCCGTGTGCTTTGTGTCTCTGTTATGGATGTGGAAGACAACATAGTATAACAACAAGCTTATTGGGTTTGAAATGGAGCCTCGGCTCTGCCACTATCAGCTGTGTGACCTCGGGCAAGTTACTTCACCTCTCTGGACCTCAGTTTCCTCGTCCACAGAAAAGGGACAATAACATCCGCTTTGCAGGATTGTGGCGATTACTTGAGATAATGGGCATTGACGGACATGGCAAACAGGGAGCTTCAGACTGGTGGCCACCACTGGCGTGAATGACCTCCGAGGCCTCCCTCTTCTGGCCTTTCTCAAAGGACGTGGTTAAAGAGAGCTGGCTGGGGCGCCTGGTTGGCTCCATTGGGGTTGAGTGTCCGACTCTTGGTTTTGGTTCAGGTCGTGATCCCGGGGTCGTGAGATTGAGTTCGCTGTCAGGCTCTGAACTGAGCGTGGAGTCTACTTATGACTCTCTCTCCCTCTCCCTCTGCCTCTACCCCTCTGCTCACTCGCGCTCTCCCTCTAAAATAAATAAATAAATCCTCTGAGAGAGAGAGCTGGCTGGCTGCAGCAGGGGCAGGAAGGCGGGCTTCTTCCTCATACCAGTCCTGTCTGAACATGCAAACCCCTCCCTCCCCCCTGCCCTCCCTCCTGCGCACACAGGAATTGCCTCTCACCATTGTTGGCTCCTCGGATAAGTTGTGCACTTTGATCCAGGAGTGTTGTTTGCCACACACACACACACACACACACACACACACACACACACACACACACACGGCCGCCTTGTGTCTCCATCTGGGCGTCTCACATAAATGTGTCCTCTTCAAGCAACTCTACACTGCAGGGACTGGCTCGGGTCCACTTCCTCTCCCTTGTCGCTTTAATCAAAAGTGGCTTGGAATGCCTCCTCATCGCCACCTCGATCTCACTGGCCTTGTGCTCGTGGCCCCGCAAGGTTTAAATCAGTTGCCCTGTGAAAAGCCCTCAGGACAATTCTGTGGGCTGTTAAGAGCCCCCATCCCTCACCCTCTCAGGCCCCCCTGGATGTTACTAGCTCCAAAGTACAGCATGGTCCCTTTATTAAGTTCTCCTGAAATTACCCAAGTTGATTCTCTTTCTTGCCAGGCTCCTGATTGAGACATCTACTTTGTAAATATTGGATGTAACCAATATTCAGTCGAATGGTTCAGTGGAATGTCAGAGGTTGGTCAGTTCCCCTGAGGCGCTGTTGAATTTATCTTTTTAAAGACTATTTTAAATATATATGTATGTTTAAGATTATTATTAGTGTGAACTTAAGAATTCATACTAATTTATTTTAATTTTTTAAAGATTTTATTTATTTGAGAGAGAGTGTGCACACACGCATGAGGAGGGGGAGCGGCAGAGGGAAAAGCAAACTCCCCACTGAGCAGGGAGCCCCAACTCAACGTGGGGCTCCATCCCAGGACCCTAAGATCAAGACCTGAGCTGAAGGCAGATGCCTATCTGGCTGAGCCACTCAGGCGCCCCAAGAATTCATACTAATTTTGAATATTTAATCTTGAGGCTCCTGAGACTATGTCAGGGACCCCTGGGATTCGGGGTGTTCCTCAAGAATGCCATGGAATGCCCTAAAGCAACAGACCCAGGTGAGGGTGGCTGAGGAGATGCTGAACAGGCCATTCTATGAAGGCCATGGCCTTCACGGCAGGGGCAGAGTCCCACGGCCGGGCCTTCAGGAGGGAGTATCTTCTGTCCCCTCCTCAGAGCCACAGTGTCCCCCAGAGAATGAAGAGCCACCCTTGTCAGCTGTACTGAGCAGCGAGGGAACAACGGAAAACACTGGGGGTCGCTCCCCACGTTGCTGTGGACAGCAGAGCCAGGGTGTGCTGGAGGGAGCCGCACACTTGATTTGTTTCAAGAAGAAATAAACGAGACAGTCCTTGAATTTCACTGTTGTGGCAGAGACTGTAACTGTCACCCCTCCTATTTTGTAGGGAGAGGTTGGAGACAATGGCCATCCAGAACAAAGGTCCTGTTTCCCCGATCCTGCACAGTTGGATGTGAGCAGAGTTTCGAGGTCCTGCCCTTAAGGGACATGATCACAGGAGCTGATTCTCACTGAGTTCTGCTCTGTGCAGTCTCGGGTGCCCACGCTCCTTCTTTCCCTAGGATGGTGCCCTTCTCCGCACCGTCCGAGTTGGCGCCCCACTTACGTCTGCCTTCCAGGGGTAGTCAGGGGTTCTGGATGGGGCAGGAAGGTGACCACAAAGGGATAGGAGGAGGGAGTTCATTGGAGTGATGGATGTCTTCTGTATCTTGATTATGGTGGGGGTTACATGAGCATATACAAGTGTTAAAATTAAAATGAAAATAGAACTATACACCAAAAAGGAGAAAAAGTTTATTTTATGGCCCAATTTAAGGAATGAAATTAACACACACATATACATGTCTGTGTGTGTGTGTGTGTGTGTGTGTGTGTGTGTGTGTATGTGCCCTGTACATATACTCACACAGTGTTTAGCGGTGTGCCCGATGCACAGAAAGTGCTCTCGAACAGGGCTCCCGGCGTGCGGTCCACAGATCAGCAGCCCACAATTAGGAATTCCATTCCTCCTGTCAGTGAGGAGACAGAACCTGGTGCTAGAAGACAAATCAGCTATTTTGCTAAGCACAGGCCTTAGGGCTGTCGCGGACTTTTCTTTCTCATAGTAAGACTTTCTCGGTGGCGTGATGGGTGTGTTGGTTTACACTCTGGTGGAAGCTCCCTTTGTGGAAGCAGACAGGTGCTCTGAGTAGCATCACTCTAGAACAGGGTCGCACGCATGTTATTCACATGGGAGCATTGCAACGATGGTCCCTGGGGGCAGAGACCATGGCCTTGACCTCTGGGTGGTCAGCTCGGCACACAGGACTGGCTGGCGGAGGGGGGATGTCATGTGTGGTTCCTCAGTGAAGAAAGAGAGGACTTGAAGGGAGGAATGGCCTGAGCACACAGCTCATCCACTCCTCGGACAGACGGCATTTACTGAGGGGCAGGCGAATAAATGACATACTGTAATGGGAAGCACACGGAAATGTCCGCTGAACAGTGGCCCAAGAAGAGAGATCCAAGGGGGTGACAACCTGTCGAACTGGTGTCTTTCCCTGATGCCAAGAGATTTTACCTTTTTCTGGGTGCACCCCGTGACTGAGCACTTCTCTCCAAGACCCTGCAGGCTGCTCCCCACTGCCACCGGTCTTGAATCCGGAGCCCTTTCTCCTGCTTAAGAAAAGTCAGACGAGATCTTGGTCCATGGACAGGCAAAGAGATGAAGTGAGAGGAGAAACCTGAGGCCACGGTTGGGAAGCCAGCGCGCTGGCCCCAGGGCTGCCCTCAAGAAGGCGGGAGGCCTCGGGCAGGTGTCTCTGTCGAGAGGCCTCTGTTTCCCAGCCGCGCAGTGCCTGGGCTGGGCACTCAGCCTCTCTGACCTCCTACCCGACATCTTCAGGTTCACCGGGCCCGAAATCATCACTCACGGATTGGACCCTGTTCAACCTTCTTTCTTGCCCACGATCTGCAACTCTGAGAATGTAGGTCCTTTGCCGAAGGGCAGCAAGCTTTGGCCAGAGAGAAAAGCACACGTCACTGCTGACAGGAAATGCAGAAGTTGGACGCCTGGCTTCAACCTCCGCCCCCTCCTCGAGTTCTCTCTCTCTCTCTCTTTCTCTCTCATCCCCCAGAAGAGCCTGCCATTCCCCAGCAAGGCAATCCATCATCTCTACCATCGCAAGACCTTCTGGCAGCTTGCAGCAGAATGCATATTATTTCTGTGTATAATTTATACGGCCCATTTCCACGGCCAAGGACAGCCCACAGAGCACACCTGATCTCGCACAGGGACACCGGGAGCTCTGCCCTCTGAAATGTGTGTGCTCTCTACCTACGGCCACACACCCCTTCTCTGAAGTCTTTCATTTTACTGGGGCACCTCAGTAGGCCAGGAACAATGGGCCCTCGGAATAATAGGACAGTCACCGCGGTGTCGAGGCAGGGGCATGGGTGACATCAAGCACGTAGGTGGAGCCCACGGCTTCACGGCCTTGCGTCCTCCTAGTCGAGCAGCGTAAACCCGGCATCGAGTTGCTGATCAGAAACCCGGGTTCCGAGTCCTTGATGTTACCCAGGGGGCTCCCAACACGGTCCTGCCAGTTCTCCGATCTTGCGCCCCCTCACCTGTAAACAACCCCTTCTGGGTTGTGGCAAGGAACAAGGGAATCATATATGTAGTAGTCCTTTGTAAAACATGATACTCTGGCTACTCAGAGCGTGGTCCGTGGACCAGCAGCGTCGGCATCCCCTGGAAGCTTGAGAGAAACCCAGGCCCCTCTCTAGAGCTGCTGAATCAGAATCTGATTCACGTGGACAGTAGGACCACACTGCTCTTATAGGACAACGTGGAGCGAAGAAGGGAGCACGCAGAGGGCGGGATGGCGGGGAGAACTTTCCAGGTGCAGTGATAGGAAGGTAAGGAGCCAGGGAGGGACTCGGATGAGAATCGGAGAAGAAAGTAAAAGATGGAGACGAGCAGGAAATAGTTCGGTGCTTCCTTCTGCCTGCCCTCTGTCACCTCCACCCCAGCCACCAAAGCCTCTTGACATGGACTTTCAAGTGAGCTGTTGACCAAAGGCAGCTGAAGAGTGGACAGCCCTCGCTTGGCTTGCAGATGACCAAAGGTGACAACCTACACCGCTGGAGAGAGATGTCCCAAGCCTCGGGGCCATGAGGGTCTCCCGTTCCTCCAGGAGGGCTGGGGGCGGGAGGCGGTGCTCAGCCTGCTTCCAGACCAGAGACCGCCCCATGCATGGTACCTAGAGACCCAAGACTGGCATCAGCAAATGAATGAGGGAAGCACAGAGCAGCCGCATCCTCCAGGCTGCCGAGGGGGCAGATGAGGAGGTCTCGCAGGCTGTCTCTGAGGCATTTGCCTGCTCACGTAATGGAGCTATTCTTGTGACACCGGATTTTCTATTGAGCAAGCTTCCTGATATAACTTGAAGGTGAGGGTACTTGACCTGTGTTTCAAAATTTTCCAGCAATGCTGGGAAATGGACTGCATCACACTCAACAAAATTCCATTCAAGTGATTACCCAGGGAGAGGCATTATAATTGCACAGATGTAAGTGCTCCATTTCGTGGGTTTAAAAACACCACTTTCCAGGGCCGCGGCCAGCATTAAATGAGATAATGTGTGGCCCGCTCTTGGCACAAGGCCTCCTGTTAGTCCTTTCCCTGCAGTCTTGCAGAGGAAACGAAAGCTTTGCTCTGGTCCTTGGCCTCAGCCCTGGCCGCCGCATGCTAATGGCCTTGCTAATGGATGTTTCGGGTCCCCAGTGATGGAGCCCCAGACCCGGATCTTAAAAGCCCCACGTCATGGCTGGCGGAGGTTTTCCAGTTTTTGTTATTT
Organism: Zalophus californianus; assembly: GCF_009762305.2. Taxonomy (NCBI): domain Eukaryota; kingdom Metazoa; phylum Chordata; class Mammalia; order Carnivora; family Otariidae; genus Zalophus; species Zalophus californianus. The sequence continues at coordinate 35,327 of NW_023365538.1, read as the reverse complement.
TTCAGAAAGAGCTCTTCTATCTTTGTCAAGTACCACAGGCAGATCGGCCCCCTGTGCCTTCTGCAGCCAACAGCAATCCCTTGAGGAAATCAAGTTAAAGTCCTCGCAGACGCTAGTTTCAAATTCGCCTGGGTGCACATTCAAAACCTAGAGAATGTACAAGTCAACGCATGGGACGAACAGTTCGTACTGAGGAGCACTGACCAGGTGTAAGATTGAATGACGGGCCCCGATTCTTCAGCCCGCCCTGCATCCACAGCCTCGCCACGGCCTCCTTTTAGGCAGAGTAATTCCATACTCCTTGAGGCGGGGCTTGAGTCATCGTGTGACTCGCTTCGGCCAATGGAAGGGCATAGAAGTGCCAGTCAGCGTTTGCAAGCGCAGGTCTTATGGGGCCTCAGGAGTTTCTGCCATTCCCCTAAGAAGAACTTCCTGTGGGTAGCTGCCGCCCCATCAAACTGGACTCCAGGAAGGACGTGGATCCGAGCTGTCCCTTCTAACCCGCAGCCATCGGTGAAAAGCAAAGCTGCTGCTGTCACAGCTTGAGGCAGTCACCCCGCCCAGCCAACCCTAAATTAACAGAACTGCCCAGGCTGCCCACAAGGAAAAAAAAAAAAAGATTGTTGTTTTAAGACCCCGTAGTCAGGGACGGCTTTATTCTGCAGCATTCTGGAGGCTGTAGCGAACCAAACCCAGCATGTGATAGAGTCGAAAAACTAGAACGGGAGGAAAAGAAATAAGGAGGGAGAAAAGGAGACCAGGACCGAGAGAAGAGGTGAGAATTTCGTCTACCGTGTGCACTCTTTGCAGCCAAAGACTGGCGTGGCCTGTGGGCTGCGCTCAGCTACAGGTGCACATGGTGAGAACGTCCTTGGGTGTCACATAGCCCGGTCGGAACAGCTGCACGGGATCCCGAGAACCAGGGTCAGACCAAGCCCAGAGGAGTGGAGTCTCAGAGATGCAGGAGAGGAACCGCAGAGCTGGGAGCACGCCGGACCGCATGGATCCGCAAGGACCTGAGCTGCGCCGGAGGTGAGCAAGGATCAGGGATCAGAAGTTACACTGTACTGAGACACCAGCCCAGCTTTGGAAGGCTGGACGGGACCAAAGCAGCAAGGGAGAGCCCATCTCCTATGGCAGGAACAAGACAGCTGCCAGCTTTTAGGAGGCAGGAACTTGAGAGAGCAGGAACAGTCAAATAACTAGACAGGGTGTATTAGTCAGCCTTTTCCAGAGACACAGAACCAATAGGATACATCCCTAAATATATAGATGAGAAGATGTATGATAGGAATTGGCTCACGTGAGGATGGAGGCCACGAAGACCCAGGATCTACCATCTACAAGCTGGAGACCCAGGAGGTGGTATGATTTAGTCTGATTCCAAAGGCCCGAGACCCGGGACCACCCAGGTCCAGGGGCATGAGTAGGTGGAGGTCTCAGCTTTGCTGTATTCAAGACCTCGGCAGATTGCAAGATGCCCACTCACACGGGTGAGAGCCACCTTCTCTCCTCGGTCTCCTGATTTAAATGCCAATCTCTCCCAGAGACACTTTCACAGACACACCCAGAAATAGTGCTTTACCAGCTACCTGGGCATCCCTTAGACCAGTCAAGTTGGCACATAAAATTGAGCATCACACCATAACCCCGAGTGGTTGCATTAGGGAACCTTAGGGCGTGGGGTACTTGCCCACTGAATTTGTGACTCTAATCTCATTTCGTAAAAACAAAAACACAAAACTACCTCCAAAGTAGTTGAGTTAAGGATCTCCAGAGGAGATCATCCTGGATAATCCAGGTGTGTCCTAAATGCAATAATAAGTGTCCTTATAAAAGACAGAGCAGAGAAAACAGAAACAGGAGACCATGGGAAGATGAAAGCAGAGATCAGGGATGAAGCCACCAGCCAAGGACATCTGGAGCCACCATAAGCTGGAAGAAGAAGGAAGGTCCTTCCCTGGAGCCTTTGGAAGGAGCGTGGCCCTGCCGATACCACGATTTCAAGCTTTTAGCTCCTGGGACTGTAAGAAAATAGATTTTTTTAAAATCGAAATTCAATTAATTACCATATAGTGTATTATTAGTTTCAGAGGTAGAGTTCAGTGATTCATCAGTTGCATACAACACCCACTGCGCATCACATCACGTGCCCTCCTTAATGTCCAACATCCAGTTACCCCAACCCCCCCACCCCATTCCCCTCCAGCAACACTGTTTGTTTCCTATGGTTAAGAGTCTCTTACGGTTTGTCCCCTCTCTGATTTCGTCTTATTTTATTTTGCCCTCCCTTCCCCTGTGATCCTGTTTTGTTTCTTAAACTCCACCTATGAGCGAAATCATAAATAGAGCGACCCTACCACTCAGCAATTGCATTACTAGGTATTTACTCAAAGGATACAAACATAGTGATTTGAGGGACACCTGCACCCCAATGTTTATAGCAGCGATGTCCACAATAACCAAGCTATGGAAAGACCCCAGATGTCCACCGACAGATGAATGGATAAAGAAGATGTGGTGTATATACACAATGGAATATTACTCAGCCATCAGAAAAATGAAATCTTGCCATTTGCAATGACGTGGATGGAACCAGAGGTTATTATGCTGAGCGAAATAAGTCAATCGGAAAATAGTTTCTTTTTAAAGCTGTGCAGTTTGTAGCCACTTGTAAAGGCAGCCCTAGGAGACGAATCCACCATCCCACCACCCCGCCCCCGGCCGAATGACAGCACAGGATCAGCACTGAGGGGACCCTTGGTGCTTGAGCCCAGGAAAAGCGGCTCATCCCAAGGGGTGCCCTTGTTTTTCGCGTACTACAGAGCACTGGGGGACTCCCCCAGTCAACGGTGGTTTAGGGTGCCTGGTTTCCTGTAAAGATGACCTAGCAGAATTGTTAAAAAGGGTTTCAAAATTTTTCCCGGAGGCGTGGTCTCACCATGCAAGTCCTAGGTATCAGGTAACAAGACTTAGAAAGACTTCTTTGAAGCCCCGAGGTGAGGAGTTATATAGTGAGATTACAGATACTTCAAAAGGAACCGTTCCAACATTGTGCAAATGAGCCTTGTGGTCTTGGCATTCATCTTCCCGTGACAGCATCTTTCATAGAGTGGAGGCGGGGGAATGGGGCATCAGTGAAGATGGGAGATTCAGGGCCCCCTTACACCCAGCATGTATGGTATTTTGCCCTGCTGCTCAGGGAAAGGCTGTTGATAAAGTCTCCATTAATGTCACTTTGGGGACAGGATTTGACATGTAGAATACGTAAATAAAGAGTTGCTGAGTAAGTAAATGAACTCCACGTCGACACAGACTCCCCTCCCCATAACCCCTCAGCCCCCTTAGCCATTGAGGGAGGGCTGGCCAGGGGGAGGGATCTCTCCTCCTAAGCAAGAGGAGATCAGACCTGGCCCATCCTTGAGCTCTGTCTCATGGGAGAAAAAAGATAGAAGCCCCTAAAAGAGAACAAATCAAATGGGCAAAAGCCTAGAGATCACATGGCCAAGAGCCAAATCCAGCCCATTTGGGGATGAGCCCTCATTCTTCCTACAAATACATCCCAATTTGCCGCCAAGGACCCAGACCTGCACCTATCAGGGGGTGTTACCCACCAGGCCTATGGGTGCTTTTGCAGTTCCAGAATCTCGAATGGATCTCCCCAGACTCCCAAAATAAACACCAATGTCTGATTATTAACTTAAAAAAATGTGGTAGGATCATAACATGTACTGAAAACCCTCCAATTGTTCCCTATCTGAGAGCAAGAGCCAAAGTCCTCCCAAATGTCCACCCTGCAACACCCCATGCCGCCACCCAGCAACACCCAAACAGCCTATCCCAAGATTCCTCCACCCTTCTGACCTCATCTTCAACCCTCATTCACTCCATTAGTCAAAGTCACTTCCTTGGTGTTCTTCAAACACCTCCTGCCCCAGGACCTTTGCACTTACTGTTCTCCCTACCCAGTGCTTTTCCTTAAGGTGCTACATGGCTCCCTCTACTTCTTCAATTCCTTTAGGTCTTCGCTTAAGTCCCACCTAAGCAGAGAAGTCTTTATTGACTGCTCTGTCTACAGTCACTGTTCCTCTTACTCCTTCACTTTTCTTCATAGCCCTAACACCATCTGATGTGTTGTGTACTTATGGGTTTGTTTTTTTATGTTCATCTCTCCTACATGACAGTAAAAAAAAAAAAAAAAAAACTTTTTTTTTTTGTTCACTGCTCTTTCCCCAGTTTCTATAGCAGTATTATTTGATATGTAGACATGGTCAATAATTACTTGCTGAATGAGGAAATGAATGAGTGACTGAATGAGTAGCACTAGAGACAGGCACCAAGACCAGATGTGGTAGGACTTCAGGTAGCTTAAGACATAAGGAAGCATACCCAATAAGTTCTAGAAGCATCTTAGGGTCCAAAAGCTAGCTGCAGCCAGACCTCAGGGGATTCTAGAAAGGAGAACACAGGGAGGGCTCTCTCTCTCTCTCTCTCTCTCTCTCTCTGGCTTCTTTCTGCACGTTTGCTCCGTTTCTCCAGCTCTCTCTCTTACTCAACCCACATGGAGATATCAAAGTAGAACTAAATAAACAGCTGCCCCACATTCGCCACGTTATTATAGACCCAGCTCTCCACTTAGTGTCTCTGTATTGCTCTCCTTCCAAGTTTCCAGGGAAACAACCCCGCTTGGTCCAGATCTGCCAAGCGCCCACCCAGGTCCTATGGCTGTGGTCCAGGATGTGACAGCATGTTCACAAACGTGGATTCCAGGAGCCCACCCTGTGATGGAGGAAGAAACAGCATTTCATGGCATGGCTGGGAGTTGAGAGACATCCTAAAAAGAAGGTATTGGAAAACTTGTCCCTGGGAGATTTCTGCTCACCCGGTACAAATGTTTGCTCCAAGAAAGGGAGCTACCTTTGCAGCCCGTTCAGCTTGAGATTCATGACAGGCCTGTTCCAGCCCTCAGAACAAGTCTCCACCCCAGCCCAGGGAATGTCCTAGGTATGCTTTTCTGCCCACCTGCCGCTGGGCTTCAGTTCGACGCGCTGCCACAAGAGGGCGCTCCAAACCAACGCCTGAGAAGTGAGGGCTCTCCCCAAATCCCCTCCTCAGCAGTGACCTCCGCAGGCCCGACTGGGGTGGCTGCAGGTAGCTGTTGGAGGCGAGCACCCAGGACCTCAGAAATCCCCCAACCCATCTCAGCTCAGCACTGCCACATCTCTTGAAGGATGACACCTCCCGGGCAAATTCATTCACTTGATTATGGGTTGGATGATTGACTCAAACCCAATCTAATTTCCGGAAGAGTGGAGGCAGGAGGCCTCAGGCAGAGGCCGGCCTAAGGACTACATTGCAGGCAGGCAAAATGGGGAGAAAGCTCTGCATCAGAAACAGGAACAGGGGTTAGTGGTAGGAAACCAGAGGGCTTTGATTTTTTTCCCCCCACTTTGCATATCTAGAACGTCTAAATGTTCTAATGACCATGTATGGCTTGTATAATTCACTTGTTAATGTACATTTTGGTTTTTTTTGGGGGGGGTGCTATTCTGAATTAAGTTATTTGGGACATTGTGTGCAAGTCTGTAAGTGGGGACAGATGTCTGCTTTTCTCTTGAGTAAACACCTGGAAGTGGAGTTGATGGATGGCACAGTCTTCCAACCCACAGGTATGGTTAATCTCTCCATTTTGGGCGAGTGGAAGTCCCCTTTAATTTCTCTCTTCAATATTTTCTGGTTTCGATGTACTTGTCTTGTGCATCGTTGATAATACATTCCTGTGGTTTCCGGTTTTGATGCTATCATGTCATTTGAAACCCCTTTGATGTTACAAAGTGTCATTTTGACTTATGTTCCTAACATTTATAAAGACAATCGATTTGGCAATATTGTTGAGTTCACTTGTTAGTTTCGCAGGGTTTTTTTGTGGATTCCTTAGGACTTTCTACATAAACAAGAATGTTGTACGTGAAGAAAATTTTACCGATTCCTTTCCAATCTTTGTGCCTTTCTCCCCACGCACCCCCACTTTCTTCCTTGTGCAGGGTAGGACCTCCAGCACAATACTGGAAGGAAGTGGTGGAAATCCACATCCCTGCCTCCTCCCAATCAAAAGGGGGAATGCACTCAAAACATAAGCATGAAAGATTATATTTGTTGTTGATTTTCTTCATGGAAAACTTTTGTAAGATTGTGGAAGTTTCCTTTTATTCCTAAATTGCTTAGAATTTTTCATCGAAGTCTTTCTATTCTTTTGTAGGAATAATTTATATGTTCTGGTTATCAACTGTTTGTTTCTTATATGTATGGCAAATATTTTCTCCCATTGTGTGGCTTGGCTTTTCTCTCTTTTCTTGGTGCTTTATGTTGAATAGCGCTTCTTAATTTTAATGTATTCAAGTTAATAGGTGCCTGGGTGGCTCAGTCAGTTGAGCATCTGACTCTTCATTTCGGGTCAGGCCATGATCTCAGGGTCATGAGATCGAGCCCTGTCTCAGGCTCCACACTGAGCATGGAGCCTGCTCTGTTTCTCTCTCTCCCTCTCCCTCTGCCCCACCCCCTCGCATGTTCACACTTTCTCTCTCTCTTAAAAAAAAAAAACATGTATTCAAATTAGTCATCTTTTCCCTTAATGATTAAATGCTTGCTTGTGTTTGGTTTAAGTTTACAGTCTTTATCTGCGATTTGGAGGAAATCAGTAAAGGCTCAGGGAAGACAGGGAAGGTAGCTGCTACACATGTGAGTTAGGTTTTCTTTGGAAGCAGGTTCAAGGAACAACAAAGGCTATTTGTGGCTTGAGTTTTTAAGTTTATCTTCAATTTATTGAAAAAAAAATTAAAAGCTAACATTCCATAAGTATTTAGGTTTAATTAAAAACTTAATATTCTACTTATAAATCTAAGAGGACTTTGCAACTTAATCAAATTCCCCTAAATACTTTTAGGCTGCATATATTTTAACATAACCAATTTTCTTTCTAATTTTGTGTGTGTGTATATAAAGACAAACTGAGGCATATTAAAAATTGTAAGTGTTTATTTGAGCAAGAATTGATTCAAACTGTGCAGCACCCAATCTAGGAGATAGAAAGGAGCTCTGCGGAGCTGTACAAAAATGATACATTTTTATAGGCAGAGGGGCACGGGAACAAGTTATACTAGGCAAAAAAGCAGGTTGGTTACCACAAAGTTACTTTGCTTTAGGAAATAGCATGGGTCTATCAAGCAGATGACTCAACTAGTGTTAACAGGCACTTCCCGACTGACTGATTTAAGATTCCATTTCTGGGAGAACAAAACTATAATTAAGTTAAATCTCAGTTGGGTGTTGTGGGGCTTAGCATAAGTGACTCCATTTGGGGCCTGTTGTCTTGTTTTTTAGCCTATATAGTCAATTTCCTTTAAAAGAAACTTTGTTTCTAACAAGCAAAACCTTCCTGGGAACATCGGTGAATCCTATAAATCTAATAAAATAAGCTTATAGAATTTTTAATTTCCAGTATTCTTAAACAATACTTATTTTCAAAATTGGTTGAAAAATAGAATCCTTTTCAACTTTATAATCACAAGATTAAGTTCTTACTGAAGTATACCCATAAAATTGGAATCATAATTCTAATCTGTCACATATACCAAGTTCTTGTGCACATGTTAAATACTTAACTTGCACAAATCATTCTTAAAATTAATGCCAAAAATAAGATTTTTGGTTTGCTTTATTTTTTTCTTTAATTATAAACATCCCTGAATCCCTAGGTTTATTAAGTTACCGCCTAAGAGGACAGTTTTTAACAGGATGGTATTGCCCCCTAGGGGATATTTTGGAAATTTGATTTTTTTTTTTAAGTAGTCCCAATGACGGAGGTATGTTACCAATATTTAGTATATAGGGGCCAGGGATGCCTGACATCAGAATCACGCAGGATTGTCTCACACACTTGAAAGTTACCCTGTAGAATTTTCAAAAGTCCCTTCATGTAAGCAAAAAACTCATAAGTATCTGGGCCTAGAATGTCACCAAATTTTACATGTAACTGTTTTTTGCATAGTTTTAACATAATTTGAACTTTCCAGTAATTTCAATTATCTTGCAAATCAGGGAGAGATTGTACTTTGATTTGTCCTGAACTTTACCCAGAGTTAGTCACCATTTGTGACATTTGTGATTTATACTATATATATATTTTGGTCTTAGAATAAGTTTCCTGACTCATATTTCCCCAAACTCCTGGAATTTCCTGAGCAATAAGCGTGATGGGAACATCCTTTGTCATAATATTTGGTCTCTTGTCCTCAATTCCTGAAGTTACTTCAGAGCCATGAAAGGCGAAGTGTGTGTCTTGTTAGTCATAAAAAAAAAAAAAAAAACCCTTTCAAACACTACTAAGCTTTTGTTAACATGGTGACTTTTGGAAACCCCCCGAAGGTGAGGACTCTGGGATCAAAGGAACCAACAATGGAATACAAGATTGGAACTTTCAGCCCCACACCCTCGTTTCCAGGGAATGGTGATGGGCTAGAAGTTCCATCAGTTACCAGTGGTCAATGACTTAATCAATCGTGCCTAAGTAATGAAGCCTTTATAAAAACCCAAAAGGAGAAGGTTCAGAGAGCTTCCAGATTGATGGGCCAGAATGCTTTCACCTGCCGCCAAGTCAGCCCCAAACTCCATGAGGACAGAAGCTCCTTGGGTGGGGACCTTGCCCAATGTAATCTCTTGACCTGGCAGTTGATTCATATCTTTGAATCTCTTTTTGGGTTTTTTTTTGTTTTGTTTTGTTTTGTTTTAAGATTTTATTTATTTGACAGAGAGACACAGCGAGAGAGGGAACACAAGCAGGGGGAGAGGGAGAAGCAGGCCTCCCGCCGAGCCGGGAGCCCGATGTGGGGCTTGATCCCAGGACCCTGCGATCATGACCTGAGCCTAAGGCAGATGCCCAACGACTGAGCCACCCAGGTGACTCTTTTTTTTTTTTTAGATTTTATTTATTTATTCATGAGAGACAGAGGGAGAGAGAGAGAAGCAGAGGGAGAAGCAGGCTCCCAAGGAGCAGGGAGCCCGATGCGGGACTCGATCCCAGCACCCTGGGATCATGACCTGAGCCGAAGGCAGATGCTTAACCATCTGAGCCACCCAGGCGCCCTGAAATTCTTTTGTAATAAACTGGCAATTTAGTGAGTAAACTGGTTTCCAGAGTCCTGTAAGCTACCCTAGAAAATTAATCGGAACCCAAGGAGGGGGATCATGGGCACCTCTGATTTATAAGCCATTCGTCAATTACACAAAGTAACAACCTGGACTTGTGAATGGCATCTGGAGGGCTGTCTTGTGGGACTGAGCCCTTAACCTGTGGGATCTGACACTATCTCTGGGTAGATAGTGTCAGAACAGGGTTCAATTGTAGGACACCCAGCTGGTGTTAGAGATTTATTTGGTGCTGTGGGGGCAAATCCCCCACACATTATCACTTGTGCCAGAATGATACCATTTCGGAAAAGCATGTTGCTGGTAGCGATGTTACTTCAGTCTGTATTTGCAGCTGTCACATGCGTGATTACATATAGATCAATGGATAAAGATATGCAGATGTATTTCTTAAGCATTTGTTTCAAATTATCAAATATACAAAAGTGTTCATAATGGTCAGCTGAATATTATGTCCAATCAAAACTTAAATAGATGCAAGCACCTTATTCATTATTTTTTCTATTATAATAGTGCTTGGAATAAGGAAAATCTGTGTCCTTAGATGGACCACCGCTGCAGCAAGAGCCCCAGTCCTTGCCCCGGAGCTCCTCCGGGTTCTTCTCCCTGCTCTGCTCTCCTCCCTCCCCCCCGCCACCCCGACCAATCCGGGTTCTTCTCCCTGCCCCGCTTCGCGCAGGCGCCAAAAGTGCCCAGTATGCGGAAGTAGAAGTGAATAAATTGTCTCCATTATTTGCGCTCGGGGCTCAGACCTTTGGAGACCGCTCTCTTCTGAGCCTGCTGGCGTTCAATAAACCTCCTTATCCTCCAAGATCTCCAGGTGCCGCTTGGTTCTTCCATCGGGCGATCCAGTTCAGGTTCCGGAACACTTGAGCGCATAGATATTGAAATACACACTATTTTATTATAAGTAACTTCCTTTTATTTCTCTTGCATATTGCAGTGTGGGCAATATATTGCATGTAACCATGTGATATGATCCATGAGTTTCATTTCAGGATAGTAGCAAGCATTCGAAAGTATTTTTAAATTTCATAAAAAATATGTAGTCCGCGATCAACAGCTCTGATACTGCTCTTGTATAGTGAAACTGAGCAATTAAATAAGTGGATGATGGAAGGAAGGAGCAACATTTATCCCTACTGGAGTGGGAGTTAACAGATAAGAAAGGAGAGGAGGCAAGAATGATCCATGTGGTAATGCATTGGGGTTTGAGGTATCAGTGTGAACTCAGGTTTAGCTCAATATAGATACAGGTGGTTACAAACAAATATGAATAGGTGGATTAGTGTACACACATACATTTCTTTGCTTCTTTGCTCTGTAACTAAGAGGGCCTAGGAGTAATGATACCCCAGTAGCAATGAGCACACCTAACTTGCAGGTGTTGCTAATACCACGCTCCAATAAAAAAACAAAAAACTAAAAAACAAAAAAACACCAGGACTCCAATACTAGGATTGAGACAAGAAATACACAAAATGAGCCTGGAACATCTTGTAGTGCCCGAAAGTAATGAGGCGCTAAACACACACACACTCAGGCGCGCACACACACACGTGCATGTACTCCACAGCGATGGAGTGTGTCAGAGAGATACAGGAGCCAGTGGGAAGACTGCCAGTGGCCAAAGCTGGAAAAACTTGAGCAAGAATATAATTAAACAATGCATTATGCAGGAGTATTGTGTATTATGCAACAAAGTATAAAATAAATATCAATGGGTCCATACTGATATAAACAAATGATTAAATTAATAAAATGGGAAGAAGAGACAAATCTTCTCTGCAGAAGAACTACAAATAATTTATGAAGATACTCCCGCCTCAGAGAGGTGGAGTGTAACTCCCCAGTCTTTAAGTGTGGGTGCCCTGACTTTCTTCCCAAGAGGACGGTATGGAAAGGAATGGGTAGCAGTGATTTCACAGTGGAGAAACCTGACACACACTTACTCAGCCAGGTGCTCAAGGTCGACCTCAACCGTGGCAAGTCGTGTTGCTAGCATGTACTTTGACATGATGTGATGAGGATGGCGCTTCACCTCTGTGGTCTTCCTCCCCCAAACCGCTAACTCTAATCTGATCACAAGGGGGAAAATTCACACAAATCCTAGCGAAGGAACATTCTCCAAAACACCTGACTGGTACTCCTCAAAACTTGGTTAAGCGTCTGCCTTCGGCTCAGGTCATGGTCCCAGGGTCCTGGGATTGAGCCCCACATCGGTCATCAAAAAAAAAAAAAAAAAGTAAAGTCTGAGAAACTGTCACAGCCAAGAAGAGCCGGATGGGATCCTGGAACATAACAACATTAGGTTAAGACTAAGGAAGTTTGAATAAAGTAGGGACTTTAATTCACAATAATATACCAACACAGGCTCATTAATTCTAACAAAGGTACCCTACTAATATAAGTTATCAATGACGGGGACACTGAGTGTGGGGTATGTTTGAACTCTCTGTACTATCTCTGCAAATTTTCTGTAAATCTAAAACTTCCTTTAAAAATAAAGCTTATTTTGGGGTGCCTGGGTGGCTCAGTTGGTTAAGTGGCTGCCTTTGGCCCAGGTCACGATCCCAGGGTTCTGGGATCGAGCCCTGAGCCGAGCTGAGTTCCCTGCTCAGCAGGGAGTCTGCTGCTCCCCCTGCTGTGTTCTCTCTCTCTCTCTGTCAAATAAATAAATAAAATCTTTTAAAAAAATAAATAAAGCTTATTTAGAAATATCTAGTCCTGGGTGCCTGGGTGGCTCAGTTGGTTAAGCGACTGCCTTCGGCTCAGGTCATGATCCTGGGGTCCCGGGATCGAGTCCCACGTCGGGCTCCCTGCTCAGCGGGGAGTCTGCTTCTCCCTCTGACCCTCTTCCCTCTCGTGCTCTCTATCTCTCATTCTCTCTCTCTCAAATAAATAAATAAAATCTTAAAAAAAAAAAAAGAAATATCTAGTCCTTATATAAAAACCACTACAAAATTTTATTAGGGAATATTTTTTAAAAAACTTGAATAAGTGAAAAGACTTATCATGTTCCTGGATGTAAAGAGGAGTTTCTGTAAAGCTTTTCTCCCTGAATATTTATTTAAACACTTAGCTCAGTTTCAATCAATAGGAAAGATTTTTTTGGAAATTGAAAAAAATATTTTTAAGGTTCATCTGAAGAATTATAGGAAGAGCCAGAATATTTTTTAAAACCTAAATCAAAATGAGCAGATATTAAATCAAATATAAATATATAAACATTAAAACAGTATGATCGTGTTGCCAAAAGACAGAGTTCATTAGCAAAGAAGAGAAACTCCAAAACGCTTATACTGGTATATATGTCAGTATGTGCATTTTGAATATAAAGATAGAATTTCAAATCAAAGAGGAAAAGAAAGATGATTTAATAAATGATGTTGGAATAACTAAGACATATATAGGTATGCAAAGCACCCTATAGGTACCAAACTGGATTCTAGACTGATTAAAAAGTTAATTTCATTTTTTTTAAAGATTTATTTATTTATTTGAAAGCAAGAGAGAGAAGCAGTGGGGAGGGGCAGAAAGAGAGGGAGAGAGAGTCCCAAGCGGACTCTGCTGTAAGCACAGTCTGACATGGACTCAATTTCATGACTCTGAGATCACGACCTGAGCTGAAACAAAAAGTCAGTCACTTTAACTGGGTGAGCCAGCTAGGTGCCCCTAAAGAGTTAAATCTTAAAAAGTGAAACCCCAGAAAAACTTAAAAAAAATGCAGGTGATGTATCTGATAGCCGATGGGAACAACCTTTACAGGAACACAAAGACAAAAAAATAAAATATTGGCAAATTTATATGAGTATTAAAAAGTTCTTGTGTCAGGCTGCCTGGGTGGCTCAGTTGGTTAAGCATCTGCCTTCGGCTCAGGTCATGATCCCAAGGGTCCTGGGGTAGAGCCCCAATCAGGCTTCCTGCTGCTCAGTGGGGAGTCTGCTTCTCCCTTTCCCTCTGCCTGCCGCTCCCCCTGCCTGTGCTGTCTTGCTCTGTCTCAAGTAAATAAATAAAATCATTTTTAAAAACAGTTTTTGTGTCAAAAAAAGGGATGAACTGGACACAAAATTCTGCAACATCTGTGAGAATGGATTAAGAGAGTTAATATATTATTCCTATATATCTATAAGGAAAAAAAAAACCTCAATGGAAAAAAAAATCCAGAATGTGGGAAGATAATTCACAACATAAGGATCGCATAAGACTAATAAACCCCCAAATAATTAGCCTCTGTTAACTTTAAAAATAAACTGCCAGATATTTTACCAGCAAAAATTGGCTTATTCAGAAATGGCAGAAAATGACAATCCACAACACAGAACTTTGGAGAAAGCATAGGCAAATCTGGAGAACAAAGGGGAAGCAAGCTCTCTTACAGAGGGAACCGGAAATTGGGAGGGCTGTTATAGAAATAAAAAGTCCACTGAAGTAAACTGGGAGTTCAAAGTACAGTGGCTCTTCATTGGCTGAGTTATGACAGTCTCTCATTGGCTGGGCTATTGCCAGAGGGGGTGAAAAAGTCTTCCTTCTCCAGGAGAGGCAAAGTAGTAGCTAAAGCAGTGTCCACTTGGAAAGTAGGTCTCTTGTTGGGGGTTTGCAACTGAGGAATGGTGGTGGGAGAGCTCCCCCTCCTGGCCTCCCCACTCCATTTTAGTGACGTTTCCTTTTATTTTCACACCTCATTAGTGGTAAAAGAAATATAAATTAAAATAAGTCACCCTTTTTCTCCTTTCATCAGCAAAGATTTTTTTTTCTTTTTTTATGACAAAGTTAACCATTGGTGAGGAGTAGGAAAAAATAGATCTTCCTACATACTTTTGAGGGATGTATAGACAGATATAATATTTTTGGAAAGCACCTAACAATAAATATCAATGCCATAAGAAATGCATAGTTTCTGACCCAACAACTCCACCTCTAGGAACATATTATCAGAAAATATTTGTGCATGGTGACCTAAGCACTTCAAGCCAGGATAATTTCTGAGAACAAAAATTAGAAAGAATTTAAACCCTTAAAAGGGGAGCTGATACGAAGGACAGCCATTTGATGACAAGTACAAAACACATTCAAGTTCTGGAAAAGGCAAATGTGTAGGATGGAAACCAGATGAGCGGGTGCCAGGGCCTGAGGTCTGCGAAGACCGACTACAAAGGAGCCTGCAAGAATCTGGGGCTGGTGGGAGGGGGCGGGGGGCTGGGATATGGTGTTGAAAATGTCCCATGTCTGAGCTGGTGGTTCCACGACTGTAAAATTTGTCCAAACTGACAGATGTGTATGCTGAAAGGTTGAGTTTTACCATGTGTGAATTATATCTCAATAAACTTGACTTTAAAGAGAATGTTGAAGAATATTAAGCAGCCTGGGGAAATTTAAATGACCAGTTAAATGAGGTATTTGCAAGGTAGTGTGCACAATGTGATTGGAACTTGGTAGGGGGTTACATCTTCAGAGAGTGACAGAAATGGGGTGGCCGTGGTGAGGTAGACTGGAAGGAAATACTCCAAAATGTATCAGTATCTCCCTCTGGAAACGAAATTAAATGTGGTTGACCCTTGAACGTTGGGGGGGGCGTGGTTAGGGGTACCAACCCCTGCGCAGTGGAAAATCTGCCTACAACTTTTGACTCCCCCAAAACTAGCCTCCTGTTGACCAGAAGAAGCCTTACCAATCACATAAACAGTCGATTCACACATATTTTGTGTTATATGTATTATATATACACTGTATTCTTACAGTAAAGTAAGCTGGAGAAAAGAAAGTGCTGTTAAAAAAATCATTAGAAGAGAAAATATATTTACAGTGCTATACTATTTAAAAAAACTCCGTGGACCCACGGAGTTCAAAACCATGTTGTTCAGCAGTCATCTGTTTTGGTTTTTTTCTTCACATTTTGTTTTTTTGTTGGAAACAATTCTGTGGTTCAGATGCTCTAGGGCTCCTTTCTCTTTCATTTTGGTGGAGCCACCAAGCAAGAGGGAAATCACCACTGGGCCCGAGAGCCCGCAGAGGGGTGGGGTCGGGAGCTGGAGGGACAGACCAGCCCAGACAAGGAGAGGTGGGTGGAGGGGTGCGGGCGGGGTGGAGGGCGGGGTGGCAGGACGGTCCCCGGTTTTGCTTGGGCTGAGAAGCAGGGAAGGGCCAGCCCCGCGGCGGGCGGTGTCTCCATTGATTCGCCCAGGATATAACACCCCGTGGAGCTTCGACATTTCCTGAGCTGAGCTGGGAGGAGGAAGAAGTTTCCGTGATGAGTGAGTCTAGCTTCGTTTGGGCGGCGGGGGGGGGGGGGGGGGGGGGGGATTGGCTCGTAGGCTTCCCGGTCCCCAACCCAGGGCGGGCCAGAGAGGTCGCTTCTTTCCCTCACTCCCTCCACTTACTAACTAGTTGACTCATTCTCTGTCTCTCTCCCCTTTTCGGCTCCGCAGAAGGGATGGTGGCGGGTGCTGTCTTGGGAGGAGGTGAGTTGCCCGGATCCTCTCCGTCGCCAGGGAGGGCACTTCGGAGATGTGGCGCTGCTCCAGCTGGGAGGGCGACCCGCCACCCCTCCGCTCCCGGGACTGCCCGGGTGAACCTTAGGACCGGAGAGCCCCCCCGCTCACAGTACTCGCCCTTAAGAGGACACCTGATCGGGACCTGGCTGCTCCCCTAGTCCTTCCGTATACGGAGCATGTAGAGATTTCCTTTGACCGGGGTCGGGGGTGGGGTGACTACTGGAAACTGCAATGGTGTATCTCGCACCCCACATTTACACACACACACACACACACACACACAAAGAGGCCCAGTGAGGGGCAGTGACGTCCCCGGGGTCGCGCAGCAAGCTAGAGACCCAAACGGGGCCTGCCTGGGCCTCCTGTGACACCTTCGCCCCCACCTGGCTCCACATCCCCCACTTTTTTCTTTGCCTTGGGACCCCCTCCGAGCGGTCTCCCGCATGCTCAGCGCAGACAGGCCCCCGAAACTGCCAAGGGGCTCCGGAGCGGTCCCTTGCCCTGGGCCCACGCGGCAACCCAGCTCCTCTTCCCCGCAGTAGCGGTCGTGGCGGCCGTGCCCGTCGTGCTGAGCGCCGCGGGCTTCACCGGGGCCGGAATCACCGCCTCTTCAATAGCGGCCAAGATGATGTCCGCGACTGCCATCGCCAACGGGGGCGGGGTCCCCGCCGGCAGCCTGGTGGCCACGCTGCAGTCCGTGGGTTTGTTGGGGGACAGGTGGGGGGAGGGGCGGGAGAGGAGCGGGGGAAGGGGAGCAGAGGCTAAGCCTGAGGGACAGGCTGTCCTCTCCCTCCGCATTCCCGGTCCTTTGACTCTCCCTGACTGCCCTCTTTCTGGCTCCTTCTGAGTGAGGTCTGGTAGGAGTGGAGGGCTAAGGGAGCTCTGGGAGGGAGAAGAAGGGAAGGAGCCCAGGGCTCCGGGTACAGCCCCGCCCAGATCTGACACCTGGGTGGCCTAGGAGGGTCCCTTCCCCTCTGGGCCTCAGTGGCCTCCTGGGTAAGGTGAGGGGACCTGTCACAATCAGGGTCTGTGGCTGACTGTCCTCTGTCTCTCACTTCATCCAGCGTCTTCTGCCCAAAGTGGAGCCCTGGGGGTTTCAGAACCTAGAGGAGGGATCCAGGTTCCCGGGCCTCAGACCTCCAGGGGGGTGGGGGCCACTGGCCACTGCATGTGCCCATGCTCACCCTCTGTCTCTTCCTCAGGGGCAGCTGGACTCTCCACGTCATCCAAAATCCTCCTGGGCTCTGTTGGGTCAGCTTTCGGAGGCTGGTTTGGACGTTCAAAAAAGGCACCTCCCTCTCCCCCAGAAGAAGCCGAGGCTGAAGAGAAAGAGCCAGAAGAAAATGAGCCAGAAGAAAAAGAATCCCAAGTTGAACCTCCAAAACCCCCAGTGGGGTCAGAGAAGCATGAGAAATAAAGATCATGTGCAGACACACCTCCCTGACTGTACTGGGATCTGGCTGAGCCTTATTTATTTATTTATTTATTTATTTATTTATTTATTTTCTTAGAGGTGGGGGAGAGGCAAAGAGCAAATCTTAAGCCTTGATCTCACAACCCTGAGATCAAGAGTCAACTGCTTAACTGAGTGAGCCACCCAGGCGCCCCTGGCTGAGCCTTTCGATGAGCACCCCTGCCCCCAGGTGTCAGAATGGGAACATTTCTTTTCTTGGGCAGGTAAGATTCCTGAGAAGAAGCCTCCTCCCTTTGTTCTGGGTGTTGTAACCTGGCTGCCGCGCTCTGGGCGCCTATCGGCGAAGAACGGGGGTCTCTACACTTGGATGGGAACTCTTCATTTTTTAGTACGAAGCTCCCGCTCTCAGCTGCATCAGGTGCCCCTTGTCCCAGAGACCCAAACCTTCCAAAAATAAAGTGCCAGTTGTCTGCTGGAGGGGACCCCCGGGATCTGCCTCGTTCTTAAACAGATATCCAACAGACTTGTGCTGGTCCACCCCAATGCCTCCCTCCAGGAGTGGGGCCCTTGGGGTCCTCCGGAGGAGAGCTGTCTCTTTCTCCCCTTCTCCACTGACAACTTAAGATTCAGCTCTCCTGGGACTGCTCAGTGAAACCATGTGTCCATGTGACTTCTGCCTCCCAAAGTCGTGTTCCTGTCATCTCTCGCCTTCTCTTTGCCCAAGTGGTGCTAAGCCTCTTTAGTCCGTTACTATTATTGTAGTGATGTCTGGAAGAGGACAGCACAGGTAAAGGCAACCCTCTGTCGGACCGATTCCTCTGTTGCTCGACATGAAGATCCCCTACTGTGTTCATTAGACTATGTCAGCTTGCTGTGAAAGAGACCCTCTTGGCTTAAACAAGAGAAGTTTCTTTCCGTTAGTCAGTCAGATGAGTCTCAGCTGGGGGTGGGAGGGTGGGGTAGGGGTGGCTCGGCTCCCGGAGACCCAGGCTGCCAACGTCTTGTTCTGCCTTTCTTTTTTTTTTTTTTTTTAAGATTTTATTTATTTATTTGACAGAGAAAGTGAGAGAGCACAAGCAGGGGGAACAGTAGAGGGAGAGGGAGAAGCAGGCTCCCCACTGAGCAGGGAGCCCGATATGGGACTCGATCCCAGGACCCTGGGATCATGACCTGAACTGAAGGCAGACCCTTAACCATCTGAACCACCCAGGCGCCCCCTTGTTCTGCCTTCCTTAATGTGCTGCTCTCATCTGCAGGTTCAAGATGGTCATTCCCCTGCCTGTAGACGAACTCATGGGAAGGAGACCAGGGGGAAAGGCGGGCCCACCTGCTCCCTTTAACTGCATGCCCAGCGAATGGCATCCTTCATTCTGTTCATCTTCCACTGGCCAGAACCCAGTCTGGATATACTGGAAATGCAGTCCTTCCGTGGGGAGCATGCACCTAGCCAAAAATCAGGGCAAATTTCTTATGTTATAGTGTAGAGCAGAAGTCCAGGCAGGCTTCACCGAGTTGTCTGCTTAGGGTTTTACAAGACCAAAATCAACTGTTCAGCCAGATGGGGCTCGCATTCGGAGCCCATGGTAAGAATCTTCAAATCCCCCTCCCACTTCAAATCCTCTGATCCCTTCTCTGTGTTGAGCAGAGAACATTCTCTGCCTTTAAAGGGCTCATAGGATGAGCTGAGCTTTGACACACCCGCATTATCTCCGTTATATAACTGAACATAATTATGGAAGTGGTATCTTATCACGTTCACAGGACCCACCACACCCTAAGGGCGGGACAGTATGTGAGACTGAGGGTCACTGGGCACCATGCTTAGAAATCCACCTACTCCAAGGGGAGGGGGTGGGGCGATGGGTTAGCCTGGTGATGGGTATTAAAGAAGGCATGATCTGCGTGGAGCACTGGGTGTTATGCACAATGGCTCATGGAACACTACATCAAAAACTAATGATGTAATGTATGGTGATTAACATACCAATAAGAAATTAAAAAAAAAAAAGAAAGAAAGACATCCACCTACTCCAGAGGCCAAACCTGACAGCCAAAGGGGAAGAAGGAGGTCAGCATAAAACAGGCCCCCTGGGACCTGGGAGTGGAGCGAAGGAGGTCAGGGCACAGAGCCCAGAACAATGGGTCTTGCTTAGTGGTCTGCTGGGCCTCGGCAGGGAGTGAGCCAACCTGTCCAACCTTCCAGATCCAGGGCAGACCCATGTGCCCTGGTGGAGACCTGGACCTCCAGTTAAAGCAGGGGCATTGACCTTCAACCCCAAGGAGGCCTTCAGAAGTTCTAATGAAGGCCTTGAAGTTGGAGGCATTATTTTGGGAATGTGTGTGTTTTGGTGGGGAGAGGCTTCACAGCCCTTATCAGATTCTCCGAGGCATCAAAGAAAGAAAAGAAAGAAAAAGAACCAAATATTGAATTACTACCCTAAGGGGTGATTCCTATGGCTAGGTAGCAACCATGCTTCAGTGACCCAACAAGACACCACTGGCGGACATGGATGAGTCGCTTAACTTTTTTCAATGTCCATAGCTCCACACTCCTACGTTTGGTTGTTGTTGGAAACCAAGATCTTGTCAGGTTGCTGACAGCACCTAGGACAGAGCGTGCAGGGATGCAGGTCTGCCATTGGGTCGATATCAGGTTGGAAACCCTTGTCTCTCCACAACCCTCAGGATAGCACCCAAACTTCTCTTCCCCAACATGCCTGCTATGGTATGAATGTTTGTGTACCCCAAAATTCAGGGTACAGTCCTAACTCCCAAGATGATGGTATCAGGAGGTGGGACCTTCGGGAGATGCTGAGATCATGAGGGTGGAGCCTTCCTGGGTGGGATTAGTACCCTTCCAAAGGAGGCCAGAGGGAGCTCTTGCCCTTCCGTGACGTGAGGGCACAGCAAAAAGGGGCCCTCGAAGAAACACCTTCTCACCAGCAACCTGGGGCTGCCAGTGCCTTGATCTCTGACTTCCCAGCTTCCGGAACTGTGAGAAATACATTTCTGTTACTTATAAACCACCCAGTTTATAGGCTTTTTCTTATAGCAGACTAAGACTTTCTGTGCCTTCTGCTGGGCCCCGGAGCCCTGGGCTGGTCTCTGGCATGGCACTTACCAGAGCACAGCATCGCTGTCTACCTGTTGGTCCATGCCCCCAGCAGATTCTCTCAGCTGTCTAGGAAAAGTCCAAGTTCCCCAGCAAGTTCCCCAGCACCTGGCCAGGCCTGACCCACAGCATGTGCTCCAAGAGTTGTGGAAAGGAGGAGCAAATCGGTACATAAGCCAAATTTCTGATGCTCCGAGTTGGAAGCCATCCGAGTGAAGAGAAGTTTCTCTAAGATCTTGTTCTGGGAGGAGGACATTTAGGGACTAGGGCCCTGAATTAGAAAGGTCGGAGCCCCCGGCAAACTAGATTTCCCTTCTAGCTGCTGAGGACAACAGCAAGGGCTGGACAGTGGACTTTAACTTGAGGATGGAACAGTGACTCATGGGGCCTGGGGCTTCTGAGTCAGGCCACTTAGGACAGAGCCATTAGACCTGCAGCTTGGAGGGATGCCCTCGCCCGCCGGCCCGGGAGCCCCACACGGTTCCTGACTGCCCAGGAACTGAGCCAAACACCCACCCTGGCTGAGATCTTTGAGGTCATTTAGACCAACTCCCCACGCTGAGAGGGACAAATGAAGGCCAGAGAGGAGGTGGCCTGCCCTAAGTCACACACAGTCACAAGCTGGGCAGGGGCAGCCACCGGTCTGCACATTTTGGCCCATCCCAGCCGACTGCACCCCTACGCCATGTCACTCTGACCACAAGACTGGGAAAGAGGAGGGACCCGACCCTCTGACTTCAAGCAGAAAGGAAGGGATTCAGGAGGGGCTGCAACAACAATTTTTATTCCTTATTTTCCTCAGGGTACAGTTGTCACCCAGGGTTGGTCCCTCCCTGCATCGGGCCGGCCGGGGGCGGCAGGGTTCTTCTCTGCAGGCGGAGAGGCTGGAAACTATTACAGGCCCACCATGCGGGACACGAGCGCTGTCCCCGCGGAGCCCAGGACGATTTTGGATGACAGTGAGAGTCCAGCGGCTCCTGGGGGAGAAGCAGAGTGGGAAGGAGCCGAGCTTTTCAGAGCTGCAGAACTGGGCCAGCTCCGTGGGACAAAACCGTGAGGTCAAAGATGCCAGGGCCCCTCGGGAGGGTTCGAGGCCCTGGAACCCCAGTCAGCACCCTCCTGTTGCCCAAAGCCCTCAGGATCTCTGCGTTGGGAGGACAGGGGCCTGCAGCCCTGGGGCATGCGCTCCAGTGGAGAAAGCCAGAACCGGGAGCGGTCACTCTCCAGGGAAGAAGGCTGAGCCCAGGTGGGGCGGACATCCCTGAGGCACCCAGCCAAGCCGCTGCGGGTAGCCAGCCTGAAGCCTGCACGCCCCGGGCCAGGGTTCCGTCCTTCCCTCCTGCACCTCCCAGAGAAAACCTGGAGGGTGACACTTAGGGACAGAGACTGAGGGTGGGTGAGGCTAAGATCTGGGCCGGGTCCTGAGGCTCTTGTCCTCCTCACACTGCACAGCAAGCCCCGCCGGGGACGCTTACCCACGGACTGCAGCGTGGCCACCAGGCTGCCGGCGGCGACCCCGCCCCCATTGGCGATGGCAGCCGCGGACATCATCTTGGCCGCTAGCGAGGAGGCAGTGATTCCGGCCCCGGTGAAGCCCACTGCCCCCAGCACAAGGGGCACAGCAGCCACGGACAGGGCTGTGGGAGGAGGAGTTGGGTTAAGAGGAGGGCTCAGGGGAAGGGACCCCCCCCCCCACAACTCAATCAGGCTCAGGGGGCTTCAGCCAGGGTGGGGGGCAGGCAAGGGGGTGAACTCTGAGCTCAGAAGAGACTGTGGACATGGCCCATTTCTCAGAGAGGAAACAAGAGCTTGGAAGAGTTCAAAGACACACCCAAGGTCACACAGTGAATGTCCCCTGTGAGAGGAGATGGGGCCCCTGCTGGGACTGCCTCCACTGTACAGTTTCCATGACACCCGTGGGTCCAAGCTCCTTGCTTCTTGTTTCCTGTTCCTGGCTTCCTGACCATCTCCATGATTCACCTCCTCCCCACCATCTGCGCAAGGCCTGGACAAGAACGGTTGCTCCCAGGCTTGGGGGGGGGCAGATAAGGACTTGGACCCCTTCCCTGCAGAGACTCACCTCCTCCTATCACAGCTGCTGCAGCCTGGGCTAGAAACCAAAAGAACATTCTGTGAGTGGATCCACACTGCCCTCTCCCTGGCTCCCTGAACCTACAGCCCACCCAGGGGGAGGGCGCTGCCCACGTTGAGAGACGGGAAGAAATGACCTCACCTGAGGCCTCCCTGCTTCATTCAGACATGGGGGATTTCTGGGAAAGGGGACCCTGCAGCCCTGAGCTTGGCAAGGATTGCTAGGGAGGCTGATTCCAGACTTGAATGATTGTCCCACATGGATTTGCATGCTTTTTTAACCTGGAGTTATCTGGAGACAGGGTTTGAGGTCCTCGTTCCAGAAAACCCAGTTATCACATAGAGTGTTTGCTTTGTTTTTTTCAATCTGTCTGTGGATTGGTCGATGGGGGGCTGTTTGTGGGGAGAGCAGAAATGAATCTTTCTCTTTCTCTCTGCCATCCAAACCTGATTTGTTTAAAATAAACAAAACAAAACAAAAACAAACACACCCCTACAGATGTGGCAAAACAGGCATGCTGCCCTGCATCCCTTCCTGGGTAAACGAGGGATACTTGGCAGAGTGGGTTAGGGCTTGGTGGTGTTGGTCGAGGCGAAGGAACGGGATGCCACGCTCTCTGAACAATGATATCTGTTCAGGGTCAATGTTCTCTCAGTGGGAGATTATATAACTTTCTCCTACTGTCCGGCAAATCTTTTCAGACTGCCATAAGCCTTCATGGAGAGAGATGTGCTTCATTTCGCACTGCCTGGCAAGTCAGGGCAAGCACTGTTGAACACCTGAACAGTACTTGAGATGAGTCAAGGTCAGACCTGTTGCCCCCTCCTCTGGGAAGCTGCCCCAGAGGCGTCCAATCAGAACTCAGCATCGCCCCCCTGTGGCTGCAGCCCCTCAGTGCGCCAAGGCGCTGAGACCCTTTAGGTGTTCATGGGCCTGGCTCTCCAACCCGGTGGGTCCCTAGGAGGCAGGCACAGGTCTTGGTCCGCTGGAGCCATAGGCGCCAGGCCTGCAAAAGAGTGCAGGAATGAACTCTGCCAGCTCCCCAGGAAGAGAGCCTTGGGGTGATAGGAAAGGAAGTTAAAAGGTGAAAGCCAAACCCTGAGTGACCAGAGGGGCCACCTGGGTAGGGTGCTGGAGTCAGAGACTCAAGAATCAAGAGCCCGGTTAGAAGGTATTGGCTGCTGCTGGACATTATGGTTTGGCAGGAAAGGTGACACCAGGCTGGCCGGCAGCTTGGCCTATCTGCGTCCCGATGTGCACAGAAGGCTCATGGGAAAGGGATGCTGTTCAGTGGCTAGCCTGCTGTGGGGCTTCCCCAGGTGTCATCCATGGGAGGGTGGTCTGGTCTTTCTGGGCTATTCAGAACCTGCCCTGCCCTGAGGCCTCCTCCCTACACCAGGTTCTCTGCATTTTAGTTCTACTTCCGGTCCCAGGCTTGGGAGAAATCCCACCTCCCTGCCCAAGGCCCTAAGGTCCCTCCTTCTTCCGGGGTTGTTATGGGATTAAGGCAACCGATAAATGTCAAGTGCTAAGCATAGTGACTAGTACGACAGAGCATTGGATAAAATCTGGCTATCCGGATTATTTTAAGGATTGCTTATCATAAGCTCAGGAATCCTTGTATTTCTGGTAAACAGGAAGGACTGCGGGCTGCAGCCCAGGCCCTGACTTCCTTGTCACGCTTGCACGTATTGGAGTACCCAGGGCCAGTTACCTCCAACCTTGGAAACAGTCAAGTTCACCACAGGGGATCCCAGCAGGCTGGAGGCTTTCAGCGTCCCCAGCAGGGATCCCAGGGAAGCTGTGGCCTGGCTCAGAGCGGCTGTGGATGACAGGGTGAGTCCTGAGAAAGAAGAGAGGGTGAGTGCACAGGGTTGGAGGACCCGTCCTCCCCATTCCATACTATGCTGCTGTTTGTGCTGGGGAAGGAGGGAGGGCCCTGGGTGTCTGCACCAGGAGAGCGACAGCTAAGTGGCAGTGTTTGCAACAATTGGAAGCTAGTACTAAATACTCACCTAGTGACCCTGACAATTTCATAAACATAGTTCTCATGGTGGAAAAAGCAATACAATGAGGTCGGCAGCACACTATTCTATACATAAATTAAAACACGTGCAAACAGAAAGCCAACACCCATTTTGCAAAAATACATATGAAAAACAGATACCCATTAAGCATATCAGAAAGGTTGACCTTGACGGCGGGAGTTATTGCGGCCTGGGGGGGTGGGGGGGTTAAAAAAGAAAACCACAGGCCCAAAATGGCGTCACTTCCGTTAAGGCCCCAAGTGTAAACCGAGACTTAATAGCTAACCTGACTGCAGTTTCAGTCCCCCAGGACTATAACCCTTAACCAGTCAACATGGGACTTCCCAGAGAGCACTAGGCAATTTACCGTGGGGCCCCTTCCATTCCCCTTAGGAGGGTGACCTTGCCTAAAACAATGGTTTCTCTCCTAATAATTTCTTTTTTTCTGTTCTCTACCTTTTAAAAACTTGAATTTTCTGTAGCCCTTTGGAGCTCCCCTCTCCTTGCTAACTGGGAAGCTGGCCAAATTCATGAATTGACTACTGACAAAGCCAGTTAGGTATTTAAAATGTACTCAGTTGAATTCTTGTTCTATAACAGAGACAAAAGAGAAGATAAACAGCGAGAATAAATAGCTAAGACTGGAGAGGGCGCTCACACAAACTAATGAAGAAAATGGGCCCCAACTGAAGAATTTTGTCAAAATCAGGACACGTCGGTGAAAACCAAGGAGGTGAAGCTAGAAATGGACTCTGTCCCTCCCCATCCACCTCCTCGCTCCCCACCAGCCCCTCGGTGAGCACTTACCTGCGGACACCACCTCCATGGCTTTGGCTAGGCTCACTGCCATTACCGTGGACCCCATTACCATAGAAACCAGGGAAGACGCCATAGTGGCTACTGGGAAGAATTCCACAGTGCAGAAAGTGACAAGCACCCACCGGAGTCCAATCTGCGGAGAGGGTGGTTCACAAAATTCAACCCAAGAAAATGTGAGGATCTGATTGGCTTTATTCAGCGAATCATGCATGTATCGGGCCGAAAGGACTTCAACACCTCCATTTTGACCTCAGTTTTCCTTTCTAATTGATTAGGTTCCTCTTACAGCTTATCTTTTAACTCAGGCAGGAGCCTGGGGGGGCAAAGCTTCCCACGGTGGGAACCGAAACTACCCCCCCACCCCCCCAGCAATAAGGACCCAAGGCAATGACCTTCACGACCCATCTGCAGTACTCATTGACTTTGTCCCACATTTTCCTTAGGTAAACCTGGCAATATTTTCAGCACTTTGGAGGCAGCCTTTGGGACACTGGTCCACTGTCTTCCCCGTGTTGGCCTCACTGAAATAAATCCCTTTCTTGTTTCACCCCTGCTCGCTCTCTCTCTCTCTCTCTGCCTTTGGATTTTGTCAGCGGCGAGTGGCTGAGCCTGGTGCTCCTGCGCCCTGCACCCTGACCCCTGGTTACGGGGCAGCAGTCCATGCAGCAAGCAGAGAGGTGCTCTGAGAAGCTACGCAAAAATGAAGGCTTTCCTAAGAAGGAGAAGGTGAGGTAAGGCGTTAACAGCAAAAGAAAAGGAAGGATTGTTTCAGGCCAGGACATCAGGGAGAAACAGCTTGTATCACACAGATGGCAGATGACCTCACTAGTGCTGAGCCGGACATGTCAGATGGACTTACAAAAGGTCACCTTCCTGGGAGAGGCTGACATTGTGATGAAGCCTTGGGTGTGCTGTGGGGGGGGGGGGCAAATGACTCCAATGTGGGCTTATTTCTTTTTGAACAGGGTGGAGCTTTGATGGGGGGAGGGGACACCTGAAGTGGGGTGCCCACAACTTTGAAAAAGTTGAGGGGTTCCAGTGGGGACAGAGAGACCGCTCTGAGTTTGTCAGGGCAGCAGGTCTGGAAAGGGTCCTGGAAAGGAGTAAGGTAGGGTAGGAAGTGGCCCTTCTTTCTCCAGGAGGGCTGCTTCCTTCCTCCCACCTCCCAAACCGCAGTGCCAACTTCTTAGCTATTTCTGGGACTTTCTTAAGTTTCCACAGAGCAGTTTATTTTTTTTAACAATTTTTATTTATTTGGCAGAGAGAGAGAGAGAGAGAGAGAGTACAAGCTGGGGGAGCGGCAGAGGGAGAGGGAGAAGCTGGCTCCCCACTGAGCAGGGAGCCCGATGCGGGGCTCGGTCCCAGGACCCTGGGATCATGACCTGAGCCGAAGGCAGACGCTTAACCAACTGAGCCACCCAGGTGTCCCTCCAGAGAGCAGTTTAAAAGGCACCAGAATTAGGAAATAAGAACCAATTATGTTTTAAGGTACACACTATCAAGTTTCTCTGGGTTCCTATTCTCATGCCATCCCCCCGGCGAGGGAAACAAAGGCTAGAAAAACGTAGCTTAAATTAAATCTCCTTACAGCTTGTAGCTCACTGATCGATACCTGAAATGTGCAGCATGACCTGACTCCAGGAATTCATAGCTGCCTCAATGCCTTAATGTTTGTTTTATTAGGACTAAAAGTAACCCTAGCTTAACAGCAGCTAGTCCCTCGAGGTCCTGAAAGCCTTGCTTCCAAACTCCTTAGACTTACACTATCCCTAACCCCCAATAATTAAAAAGTATATAATAATCAGTCACTCCTCCCAATCCCAGTGCAGCTCTTCCTGCCTATGGGTCCTGTCCCTGTGCTATAATAAAAACACCTTTTTGCACCGTAAAACGTCTCAAGACTTCTTTCTTGACCGGTGGGCTCAACGATCCCCCATCATCCTCACTTAAGAGAATGAGAACAAAGAGATTACTATCCCCCTTTTATAGATGAGGAAAGCCCTCTGGCACAGAGGGGGCAAGTGATTTGCCCCAAGTCCAGCTGCTTCCAAAGCCTGGGCTTGGAATGACTCCGATTTGGTTCCTCCTGACATTTGTCTTTTTCCTCTGCCCAGCCCACTTCCACCCAGGCTTGAACAAGGCTTATCGTTCCAGAGTCCCAAGGCCAAAGGACAGGTACGGGCTAGAGTTCCCTTCCCTCCCTCCTGACCGACCTCATGAAAAACAAAGAGCCTTCTGGGAGCAGATTCACATGGGCTTCCCTTGCATGCACTGAGCCCACCACCCACCAGAGAGAGAGCAGCCTCTGCCCACCCACCCCTCCTTGTCTTACCCAGAAGCAAATTTTCTATGTAGTGGACTCCAGGGTCTGAGTTTGGATTTATTTTCCAGAAGATCTGACTCTGGATATTTATAACAACTCCCTCTTTGGAGCACAGCCAATGAGATAGGTTTTGTTTACTGCAAACTGGAAACCGAAACTGGAAACCGAAACAAGAATTTTTACTCGGGTTTTGGGGCTGGCCAAGTAATAGAAATTGACCAGGTGGGGCGCCTGGGTGGCTCAGTTGGTTAAGCATCTGCCTTCGGCTCAGGTCATGATCCCAGGGTCTTGGGATCGAGCCCCGCATCGGGCTCCCTGCTCGGTGGGAAGCCTGCTTTCCCTCTCCCACTCCCCCTGCTTGTGATCCCTATGGCGATGTCTCTCTCTGTCAAAAAATAATATCCTTAAAAAAGAAAAAGAAATTGACCTGGTGGGGGCAGGGGGGTGGTGGACTGGATGTAGAGAGCAAGATGAGTCACTCATGTCAAGCAGTAATGTCAGCCCCCAAGGGTGTTGTCTCTTAAGACCAGACGTCACCAAAAACCAGCACAGGCTGATGACACATCCAGAACTGAGAACTAGCAGAGCCAGAAGTCTGCCAGGGTCCAAGACTGATTAAATCCCTTGAAAAGGGGAGGAATTTTTTTTTTTTTTTTTTTGACGGAGAGAGACACAGCAAAAGAGGGAACACAAGCAGGGGGAGTGGGAGAGGGAGAAGCCGACTTCCCGCCGAGCAGGGAGCCCAATGCGGGGCTCGAACCCAGGACCCCGGGATCATGACCTGAGCCGAAGGCAGACGCTTAATGACTGAGCCACTCAGGTGCCCCAAAAAGGGGAGGATATTTGTAGCAAACTGGGTACACCCTCTTTTTCTTTTTTTTTTTTTTTAAGATCATTTATTTGAGAGCAAGAAAGCACAGGAGCACAAGAGGACAAATGCAGGGAAGGGCAGAGGGAGACAGAGAAAGAATTCTCAAGCAGACACCCAGCTGAGCGTGGAGCCCGACACAGGGCTCCATGTGGGGCTTGATGTGGGGTTTGATCCCACAGCCCTGAGATCGTGACCTAAGCCAAAACCAAGAGTCAGAGGCTCAACCCACTGAGCCACCCAGGCGCCCCTTGTTCATTAACTTTTTACCTCTTGTTCTATCTTGTTTGTTGTATCTTATACTTTGCTTTGTGTTCCGTGTTAAGAAGCCAAAGTGACCACATAGTTAAATGTCATTGAGTTTGGAACCCTGAACCTACTTCATAATTGTGTTAACTTTGCTTTGTAATTGAATAAAGTTGGCATTGTGGAAAGACACACTCATGTGTGTGCCTTCATAGTGTACTTGTGACATGGAAGTTCTAGGCAAGGGTTTTATTTTATTTATTTTTAAAAAAATTTCATTTATTTATTTGACAGAGAGAGAGAGAGACAGACAGCAAGAGAAGGAACACAAGCAGGGGGAGCAGCAGAGGGAGAGGGAGAAGCAGACTCCCTGCTGAGCAGGGAGCCCGAAGCGGGACTCAATCCCTGGACCGGATCATGACCGGAGCCGAAGGCAGACGCTTAACCCACTGAGTCACCCAGGTGCCCCAGGCAAGGGATTTATTGGGGCTTATGCTCGAGCAACAAGGAGACACCACGAAAGAAAGGATCCTTCAGGATGAACAAAGGCCAAGGAAAGTTTTTAAAGAGGCCAAGGTGGGAAAGGAGTGACATCTAAGCATGTAGTGGGGAGAGATACAAGAAGTTGCATATGCAAGTGCACTGGACAGAACATGCTTTGTCATGCATCGTGTGTCTCATGAGCATGTTAAATCTCCACCCTTGGGTGTGATTTTTAGTATTATAATGAGGGAAAAAGTTGGTGGAAAGTCAGCGTTGGGGTCAACCTCGGTGCAGACTGGTTTGGTTGGGTCTTCGCCAGCTTCCTAGTCGAGTCCCCTCTTTGGTGGGCATCCTGCTTCCACATTCCTGCAAGATATGCTGCTCAAGGGGCATAGGGTTCCTGCTATCCAGGAACGCGGGGCGTCAGGATCGAGGGGACCCAAATCCAGTCCCTGTGCTGTCTCAAAACCATTGCCACTTTGAAGGCCTCCCTTCTCTTCCGCATTGAATTGTTTGAAAGGAAGGTAATCTCTACATAAGAAACCCTTACCTACAACACAGAGCAAACTACGTTAACATTCCTGCCTGTAACTCTCAAACACAATCTAAAGCTTAAACTGTACCCAAGGTAAGAATCGATATTGTTTAAAGCTCTATAAGGAACTTAAAAAATGCAACTGATACCAACCCCAAAGCAGGTGACAACCCAGTGACCGCAACCAGGGACTCGGTCAAGGCAGAACAGATAACCCCGCAGTTAGAGCCTACAATCTTCTCTCAAGAATTATAATCAGGGAGGATGTGGAGGGAGGCATATGGAGGCATGGCATTTAAAAATAGTGAATTATTCTACCTACTGAGGTGGTGAAAAGAAGAGGAGGCTGAGAATTCTTCTAGCCCTGACAGCAGACAGGGGACCCCCTGGGATGGATCCAGGTATTTGACTTGCTTCAGAAGACTCTGGAAGCTACCTATTGCCCAGTATTTTCCACTGCGGTCCCAGAGAGCCTTAGACTGTATCCCCACCTGCTGGACACCAAGGAGATCAACAACCCTGTCTCAGCTTTTTCTTTACAACATACTAAAACTTCACTAATACTCCACTTTTATTCCAAGATTAAATTCTTCCTTCTCGGGCGCCTGGGAGTCTGCTTCTCCCTCTGACCCTCTTCCCTCTCGTGCTCTCTATCTCTCATTCTCTCTCTCAAATAGATAAATAAAATCTTAAAAAAAAAAAAAAAAAAAAAAAAAAGAATTATAATCAAACTTTGATCTCATGTGCTTAATCTTTGAGGCTGATTTCTCCTTCCTTTCACCTTTAAAATTCCTCCCCTGCATGGAGGTGGTAAGATGGTCGGTTGTCTGGGACATTAGCCCGCCATCTTCTTGGCTAGTGGGCTTTCTCAAATAAATTGTATGCCTTGCTTCAACAACCTGTCACTCAACTTATTGGACGGTCCTGAGGTGAGCAGCTTGATCACGGGTTTAGTAACCCTTTCAGGGGTACAGAGGAGGGTCTTAGTGTCCCTGCAGAGGTTGTTTCTTAAGTAACTTTTATTTAAAATAGTCAATATATCCACATGGCACATTTTGCGGCAGCCTGACTTTGGTCCCAGTCAAGGGAAAAATCAAGTTATCATAGAGAGGATCTGGTCACTGTATCCACCACCATCAGCTAATATAAAGTGCTTTGTCATTTAATCTGGGGACAGGATGTACTCTGCATACTACAGTTCATAACAAATCTGATCGAAGTTCTAGAACAAAAGGATAAATACTGATTTCTAATAAAGACAAGAAGGTGGTTTTCAGAATAATATTAATCCTTGCAGTGGCCGACGTTCAGTTATTCAGAAAGCCTCTACGGAAGGCTGGTCCATCATGCCAGACACCGATCCAGGCACTGAGACAGCACAAGACCCAAACGAGATCAAAGTACCTGTCCTCACAGTTTACAAGCCAGCAGGAGGGAGGGAGGGGGGATGAAAGCAGATAAAGAACTGTAAAGTCACACAGTCTATTATTTGAAGAAGTACCAAGGCAAAAGGAGGTGGAGGTATGAGCCAGGCAGAATTATGGGGGGAAGTCCTTCCCGGTAGAAGGAACAGAGATGGCAAAGAGCCAGGTATGAGAGGAACAGGGAGGAGGCCAGTGTGGCTACAGCAGGTGGTTGAGAGAGAGAGGTAGGAGCTAAAGTCAGAAGCTGACAGGGAGCCAGGCCATGTGGGGCCTCATAAGCCATTGCAAGGACTTGGTCTTAGTCTCTGAGCAAAACGGGAAAGTCTTGCAGAGGCGGACAGAGAAATGGCACCATCGGGTTCACAATAGCTGTTGCACTGAGAGCAGACTGCAAAGGTGTGCTGGGAAGTGGAACATTTGACTCTTCAGAGTTTAAGGATCTTTTTGGTGAAGCCCTTAGGTTTCTCGGGGCCAAACTAATACCTAAATGGGATGTGCTGCTGGGTTGGGGTTGTGCAGTGTTTTATAGTGTACCTCGCTTCATGGAAATCTTCTTGAGGCTGGTGGGTGACGTGGTTCAATTTAACCTGTTTGATGACCAACTTATCCTAACAAGGAGCCTTTGGGTTTGGGGGCGATTGCTCTAATAGCTCTTAGGTTCTCGACCCATGCCCACCAATCTTTGTGGCTTTTTGGCTTTGGAGATCCCCATTAGCAATAGCCTTTCTCTACACAAAATAAGACACACATATGCATCTCGGCACACCAACAGTACCCAAGAAATGTTACTGTGACTGGCCAAGAGAAATTGGTGGGCACACCACCAGCAATTCTCAGCGTGGACTAACCCAGCAGACTAGTAAATGGGGACTGCACACTAGAGCTGGGGAAGGAATCCCCAACAACCAGGGAATTGTGAACTGAACCAAGGGACTGCGGACTCAGGTTCTGGACAGAACTATCTGCCAGCTGAAGCTGACCTCCTAAACCCAGGCCTGGAGAGCCAACCTGATGGCGAGCTCCTTGCAAAGAGAACAGAGCTCAGAACTGAAAGGAATTTAGCCCTAGTCCTACACGGCAGCGTGGGTTGGTGGTGAACAGCATGATGTTCTGGTTAATGACATGGAAACGTGTAGTAAAAGCTTCCATTCCATTTGGCTCAGAAATTTTGCTTTTTGGAATTCTTTTTAAGAAAAGAATCAGACACGCACACAAAAATGTCAGCACATGAATGGTTATCGTGGTGTTACTGATGACAGTAAATGTTTGAAACAGGAAATCAAGTCAATAAAATGTTGTACCTCCACATAATACAATTCTATGCAGCCACTGATCATGGAGGCAAAGGCAGGTTTGCCACAATGTGAAAGAAGCCTGAGCTCGGGGGCCCTTTCCTGCGCTGGCCCTTTCTAAGATCCCGAGAGCGATTCTTGCCATGTGTTCACATCACTATTCTCATTATTTGCAGAGGTAGGATATTCTAAGAGTAACTGGTTAAAACTGCTGTCTCTTCCCAATCTGACTTGCCTCTGCCATACTTCCCCAGTTTTGGATGATATTATAGCGCTACTGGGATGTTGTATTGTAATGACAATTTTTAAAAGAGTTCTCCCTCCCCAATTATGTAAGCTTCAGGCCTCTAAAACTTGGATCTGTCCCCATTTATAGATTTAGATTCATTGACATGGGGAATTGTTCATTAGGTACTGTTGAGAAAAAGAGGCACCTTATCAAATGGTGGTAAAGAAACACCAAATTACTGTGTTTATATGTATGTGCTCTATGGTTTTTATGTTTTAATGCATGGTGCTTGGAGCTTCTTCAGAGGTCTGGGCAAGGGGTTAGGTGAATTATGATGACTCAGGTGTAAGTTATTTTTACATCTGAGTGGGCAACAGAGGCTTTTCATTATTTTTCTAATTTAAATTCAACTAATTAACATACACTGTATCAGTTTCAGAGGTAGAGTTCAGTGATTCATCAGTTGTATATAACACCCGGCGCTCATTACATCACCTGCCCTCCTTAATGCCCATCACCCGGTTACCCATACCCCCGACCCCCTCCACTCCAGCAACCCTCAGTTTGTTTCCTGAGATTAAGAGTCTCTTATGGTTTGTCTCCCTCTCTGGTTTCGTCTTCTTTCATTGTTCCCTCCCTTCCCCTATGATCCTCTGTCTTGTTTCTCAAATTCCTCGTATCAGTGAGATCATACGATCATTGTCTTTCTCTGATTGACTTATTTCGCTCAGCATAATACCCTCTAGTTCCATCCACGTCGTTGCACGTGGCAAGATCTCAAATACATCAAGCAGATTAACCAGAGTTTCAAAAGCTGCAAGACGCACACTGCTGCCTTCATCCCTAGAGAGTTCTATTAGTTCAGGGAGCACCATGCTTTTTGTAAGTTCTGTCCTGCACAGTAAGCAATGGAAGAAAATAAATCAATTAATAAATTATAGCAAAAGCTTATTAAAAACAAGTCATGGTGCCAGGTGCTGTAGAAAATAGGAAAAATCACAGAGACGTGGCTCCTGCTCTCCAGAAGCTGGCAATCTGGTTGGAAAGCATGATAAAAACATAAGAAACATTAATAGTAATTGTATAATTATTTAAATCAATTCCAGTTCCACCAGGATAATATTATTACCTAGAGATCTTAATGACTAGACGTTTATATTAAACTTTATACAATTTTTTTAAAGATTTTATTTATTTTTCAGAGAGAGAGCACAAGCAGGGGGAGAGGCAGAGGGAGAAGCGGGCTTCCCGCCGAGCACGGAGCCCGATGCGGGGCTTGATCCCTGCACCCTGTGATCATGACCTGAGCCGAAGGCAGCCGCTTAACCGACTGAGCCAGCCAGGTGCCCCTAAGCTTTATAAATTTTAACATAGTTCGGGCGCCTGGGTGGCTCAGTCGGTTAAGCGACTGCCTTCGGCTCAGGTCATGATCCTGGAGTCCCAGGATCGAGTCCCACATCAGGGTCCCTGCTCGGCAGGGAGTCTGCTTCTCCCTCTGACCCTCCCCCCTCTCATGTGCTCTCTCTCTCTCATATTCTCTCTCTCAAATAAATAAAATCTTAAAAAAAAAATTTTAACATAGTTTTCCATTTTAAGCAACCAGCCACTGATCTGGACTAATCAGAAAAACTTAACAGTAGTGACTGTTAAGGTCACTTAACATAAATAGGTACAAAACCTATTTCTCTAGATTTCAAGGGATAAATTACTTTTTCATTCACCTAAAACGTAACATTACAGGAACCAATTTCTATATAGAATGATATATGATACTAGATGCGCCCTCTAAAAGAATGAAACACAATATACATGCTTTCAGGACACAGACAACATTTATAATATAATCACAAATGGTTCTTATTCAAGACTTTAAGTTTCTGCTTATTCACCAGGATTAAGATGTTGTTACAATGACACACACTGATAAAGTGGAGCCATATAATGTAGCCAGCTTTCTTGGACACATGATAGAAGATGGTATGAATTATAATTTGACAGACTACAAAAGAGTCAATAAGAGCTGCAGAGAACCTTAAAAAATTCAGGGTGGACCACAAAGACTCTAAGACATAACTGTCAAGCAGAAGGTTCTGCTATGATGGAAATGTTTATAATCTGTAAAGTAGCCACATGGGGCTGCTGAGCATTTAAAATAAGGTCAGTATAACTGAGGAACTGAAGGTTTAACTTTATTTTACTTAATTTAAATAGCCAAACATGGCTAGTGGCTACCATACTGAACAGCACAGCTCAAAGGACTTGAGTGATTAGAGGGCCAAACACTGTTTTTTAAGAAATTAATCTATGAAAGGGGGCAAGGTGGTCAAAAAGGTACAAACTTCCAGTTATTAAATAAATAAGTCATGGGAATGAAATGTACAACATAGTGATTATAGTTAACAATACTGTATTGCATATTTGAAAGTTGCTAAGAGTAAATCTTAAAAGTCCTCATCATAAGAAAAAATATTCTGTAACTACGTAAGGTGACAGGTGGTAACTAGACTTACTATGATAATCATTTGCAATGTATACAAATATCAAATCGTTATGTTGTACACATGAAACTAATATAATGTTACATGCCAATTATACCTCCACAAAATTTTTTTCTGAATAGTACTTATTCTTCATATATAAAATATTCATGTGAGATTTTGAGTAAATTGCCAAGAAAATCACCAACACCAATTTCTTTTTTTTTTTTTAAGATTTTATTTATTTATTTGAGAGAGAGAGAGCACATGAGAGGGGAGAGGGTCACA
>NW_023365537.1:0-74794 GCF_009762305.2 Zalophus californianus | reverse complement strand
ACGAGGGGTGACCAACCCAAATGCTTGTGGTTTCCAACTGGAAAAGAAGTTAGACAGTGAAAAAAATCAAACCACACAACCTAATTTTAAATTAGAAATGACTTGATGTTAATTTACATGAAAAAGACCAGTAATATTTGGAATTGACTACTGACAATTAGTATCCTTTTTCGTCCAAATATTCCAATTTTTCCCCCACCGACAAATGCTGTTCCCTATATACTCTTTCTCTCTACACGCCAATTTATACACTAGTATAACGATCAAGTGGGCTCAATGGCACGTCTCACGGTTCATTGGCTGAGCTAGAGATGGAATTCAGGAAACCATAACAGACTGTTCTGTCTGCCCCTGTGTTGTAGAAATGGCTGTTTCTAACTTGCCTCTGCCCAATTCCATCTTCTATCAAAGGCTAAAAGCACACAGAGAAGCAGTTCATCCTTTTGTAAAGGGACTGGTGAACTTCATTCAGTATGCCATTTAAAAAAAGAAAAAGGAAAAACTAAGACCTGCACTGTAAAGCAGAATAAAGGAGTAGATTTATTATAGCTACTCCAAATTTTAGAGTGATACAATGACCACAGAGTTAAAAACTATCACTGTTATCACTGTTTATTTGATAATAGTTGGTTTAGTCTACAAGTTTAAGGCAAACATACTAATGCATTTGCTTTTCATCAGAAATCATACTTTTTATAAAGATTACATAAAATCTGTCCCAAAACTTCTAAGAAATGTTCATTAATTAAAAATAAGTCCGATTAAGATGCTTTACCAGGATACATGAATGAACTAAGGTGGTATACAATGTTTTTTAAAAACAAAATTCAAAAAAAGGTAATGGCAATCTTTATCTTGCTTGAACAATGTGTTTTTATTTTTTTTTTTTTTTTTTTTTTTTTTTTTTAAAGATTTTATTTATTTATTTGAGAGAGAGAATGAGATAGAGAGAGCATGAGAGGGGAGAGGGTCAGAGGGAGAAGCAGACTCCCTGCTGAGCAGGGAGCCCGATGTGGGACTCGATCCCGGGACTCCAGGATCATGACCTGAGCCGAAGGCAGTTGCCCAACCAACTGAGCCACCCAGGCACCCTGAACAATGTGTTTTTAAAAGGGTTAAACTTCAGGAGTACTTAAAAGTAAGTAAGACTGGCAGCCATAAGGAATACTATTCATAAAATAAACACAGTTACAGAGGCTACTTAAAACAAGACTGAACTTTGGGCTTCGGGAGAGGAGGTGCGCACGGTGAGGGCCAACTGCCACAGGGGGCACATAGGTGCAGGGGCACGGCGTCCCACCGTGCACACTGGCAGAGCCCATGGACGGCACCGCTCCGTGGTTTCTCGGAAAAAGGGAGTAGATGCACTTTGACAGCTGTTTCTTCTGTTTCCAGTGAGCAGTAAATGCTTAATACCATTAAGAAAACAAAAATAAAATCTGAAGGAAGGCAGCCCTTTTTAACTGAAGGTGGAGTGTGGCTTATGTGTCTCCATTTAACACTGCCAAGCAGTTCTGCAGCAACTGTAGGTTACCCTAAAAAGAAAGGGAGAATAAACGATGACGCTCGGAGAGCTTGGAAGAATTGTATTGAAAATATCCAGCACTAGAAATCATGTAACTTTAAATTTATTAAGACAACAGAATTTGGGTAACAGCTACTCATTATACAGTAATAACTGTTTATTTTTTTTTTATTTTTTTTTTTAAAGATTTTATTTATTTATTCATGAGAGACAGAGAGAGAGAGAGAGAGAGGCAGAGGGAGAAGCAGGCTCCCAAGGAGCAGGGAGCCCGATGTGGGACTCGATCCCAGGACCCTGGGATCATGACCTGAGCCGAAGGCAGACGCTTAACCATCTGAGCCACCCAGGCGCCCCAGAAATAACTGTTCAAAGACATAAAATTATATACTTTGTTTCAGGTACAATATTTTCCACACACCAGATTCTTCAGTAAATTTCCATCTAGACCAATATTATTGTTTAGAATTACCTGGCATGATCTAATGAGAGATAAAATATGCTCTTTGTGTCCAAGTTAAACTACTGAACATTTTCTTGAAAAGATTTATTTGAGAGAGAGAGCGAGCAGGGGGAGAGGGAGAGAGAATATCAAGCACTCTCCCTGCTGAGTGCAGAGCCCCACACAGGGCTCAATCCCATGACCTGAGATCATAACCTGAGCCAAAACCAAGAGCCAGACGTCCAACCCACTGAGCCACCCAGGTGCCCCTGAACATTTCTGACTGTAAGATAGGTTCTTATCACTTTCTTTTAGCCATTAAAATGTGTGTATTACATTACATGACTATATAACATATATAATGTATATTTTAATGGCTAAAGTGATACATCATAGCAATTTTTATAAAAATATTAATAAGAGGGGCACCTGGGTGGCTCAGTCAGTTAAGTGACCAACTCCTGATTTCAGCTCAGGTCATAATCTCATGATTGTGAGATCAAGCCCCGCATCAGGCTCATGCTGGGTGGGGAGTCCGCTTGAGATTCTTTCTCTTCCTCTCCCTCTGCCCTTCCCCACCCTCATGATCTCTCTCTCTCCAAAAAAAAAAAAAAAAAGTACTAAGATCACATACAAAAGTATTCTATAAAATGCAGACCTGTGTAGCCATCTGTAAAACATGTGAACTGGCCTCCAAATTCAGACATGTGTAAAGACAAATATAAGCATATAGGTCACAACTATTTGTTTATTTATTAAGATTTTATCTCTTCATTTGACAGAGAGAGACAGCAAGAGAGGGAACACAAGCAGGAGGAGTGGGAGAGGGAGAAGCAGGCTTCTGGCCAAGCAGGGAGCCCGATGCGGGGCTCGATCCCAGGACCCCGGGACCATGACCCGAGCCAACGGCAGATGCTTAAAACAACTGAGCCACCCAGGCGCCCCGGTTACAACGGTTTATAAATGGGGGTGAAGGAAACCTTCTTCCTTAGAGTAGAAAGCCAACTAAAATGTATACGATGGAATTAGAAAAATGACCATTTGGCAACCGTCACAGTAACCGACTCAGAGAAGTCATAACTGGATGCTAACAACAACATAAGGCTGAAATGCTAATACTGTGGTCATTAGGTACATGAAGCTACAGAACATTTAAATTTCTGTTAATTAAAATTAAATAAAAACTCGGTCTGAGTTTCTCGGTTGCACTACCCACATTTCAAGTGTTTGGCAGCCACATGTGGCCAGTGACTACCATACTGGACAGTGCTGATTATAGAGCATTTCCATTATCACACAAAATCCTATGCGACAGTGCTGGTTAAATGACGGGTATTTAACTGACATAGTCCCAAGTATCTCCCCACAGAATACTTAATTTCAAAGTGTAAAATAGTAACTTTGCCACTGAAAAACCTGTAGACATCACTTTATTTTTTCTCTAAAGATTTTATTTATTTGACAGAGAGAGACACAGCAAGAGAGGGAACACAAGCAGGGGGAGTGGGAGAGGGAGAAGCAGGCTTCCCGCCGAGCAGGGAGCCCGATGTGGGGCTCGATCCCAGGACCCTGGGATCATGACCTGAGCCGAAGGCAGACGCTTAATGACTGAGCCACTCAGGTGCCCTGATTTTTTTAATTTATTAATGAGGTAGAGTGAGAGTGAGATCGAGAGAGAGCATGAGCGGGGCATGGAGGGGCAGAGGGAGAGGGAGTAGGCTCTCCCCTAGCAGGGAGCCTGACGAGGGGACTCCATCCCAGGACCCTGGGATCATGACCTGAGCCAAAAGCAGACACTTAATCGATTGAGCCATCCAGGCACCCCATACTATTAGGATTTTTTAGGAAGGAAATTGTCCAGACCAAAGCCGTGTTGGAAAGGGTTACTCTGCCAGTAGAGAGTGGCAGAGACTGGAGAGGGAACAAAAGCAAACAAGGCTGTCAATTAGGAGAGGATATCAGTACTCAGGGTGAAAGGTGGGGAGATGGGATGTGCATGAAAGAGATGTTACTAAGTGAGCCATAGGACTTGGGAATGGGAGGGCTCATGGAGGGAGAGAGGAAGGAGTCAACCAAGATTCAAGTCTATAGGAGTTGTAAGGATGGAGGAAGTGATATGAGCAGAAGTCAAGAGTCAAAATAGCTATTGACTGAGGTATAGAAATGGGGTGGAAGATGCTGAGTTGGGCTTGGGCTATATTGATTTGAATGGCCAGTGGGGCGGGCAGCGGTGGAGATTGTCCACCCAGGCAATTGGAAATCCATTATAGTACCTGAGGAGAGGGCGAGGACCAAATAAAACGGGTCGTTATCTGAATGGGATCATGAAGAGGGACAGGCGCTTGAGAACAGGCCAGTACAGAAGCAGGGCAGCAAACAGTTTCACAATCAAGTGGCCTCATCTCAAGTTATCATCCACCTCATCTCAAGTATTGAGCAGAACCGGACAAGGACCAATCAAAGGTTGGAACTGAGAAGAGGCCAAGAAAAGGTAATTAGGAATTAACTGGTGACAGGGCGCTTGGGTGGCTGAGTTGGTTAAGCGAGCCTGAGCCTTCCGCTCAGGTCATGATCCCGGAGTCCCGGGATCAAGCCCCACATCGGCTCCCTGCTCAGCAGGGAGTCTGCTTCTCCCTCTAACCCTACTCCCTCTTGGGCTCTCTCTCACTCTCTCTCTCAAATAAATAAACAAAATCTTTAAAAAAAAAAAAAAGGAATTAACTGGTGACAGCCTAGCAACTTTTCAGTAGACAGTCGGGCCAAAGTGAGACCGAGGAGCGAATAATGGTGAAGGTGAGATAGCCGCGCGGTAAAAGAAGGCAGAAGGGCTTGAAGCTTGAAGGTTGGAGGGACAGCAGGTGTTAGTGTCTGGGGACCTACTGGTCCAGATTTCTGGCTGCATGTCCCTCAGCATCTAGATTTCTGCTGCTTCACGTCACGACGTGAGACACTGCACATAAAGCGCTCATCTCGTAGACCGCCACTTAGGAGGGTGCCGATTCCTAGTATCTGTAGTTAGGCAGCTGTTTCCGGGTTAGTGGAAGCCGCGCAGCGCCGCGGCGAGACGAAGACTCGTCCTCTCTCCCCCCGCCTCACTGGGACGATCTGCGCAGGAGCACAGGGAGAGCACGGAAGTGTGGGCGGAAGTGGAGTTGCCGACGCTTTAGCTGGGGGACCTGCGGAGTAAACAGATGCTGTGCGGGCGCCTGTAGTCGGTGTCGGAGGGTGCAGGCCACCATGAACCGACTCCAGGATGACTACGACCCCTACTCAGTTGAAGAGCCTAGCGACGAGGAACCCGCTTTGAGCAGGTGGGCCCCTGCCCCGTCCCGGCTTCCGAGGCTTCGGGCCGAGGCCACGCTTTAGCCTCCTCCAGTCGCTGCGCCTGCTAGGCCCTTGCTGACCCTCGGCCGAGCAGTTCGGGCGCCTGTCGCGCCCCGCTGTCGCCTGCGGGACGCCGAGTGGGGTTCTGGTGAGGTTGCGCAGGGCCAGCACCGGCGCGGGGAACCGGGTTGTTCTGGAATTACGCGTTAAGTCTTCAAAAGCCTTGGGATCGAATCCTGCCTCTGCAGCTTACTAGCAGTGTGAGAGAAAGCAAATCACTTACCTTCGTTTTCCTCATCTATGAAAAGGAAATATAATAGCTGCATCTTAATTACGTTGTGAGACTAGTGGGACTTAATGTACAGTGACCCTCTTTTTTTTTTTAAGATTTTATTTATTTATTTGACACACAGAGGGATAGCGAGAGTAGGAACACAAGCAGGGGGAGTGGGAGAGGGAGAAGCAGGCTTCCTGACGAGCAGGGAGCCCGATGTGGGGCTCGATCCCAGGACCCTGGGATCATGACCTGAGCGAAGGCAGCCGCTTAACCGACTGAGCCACGCTGGCGCCCCTAGAGTTTCTTTTCTTTTTTTAAAGATTTTATTTATTTATTTGACAGAGAGAGACACAGTGAGAGAGGGAACACAAGCAGGGGGAGTGGGAGAGGGAGAAACAGGCTTTCTGCCACCGAGCAGGGAGCCCAATGCGGGGCTGGATCCCAGGACCCTGGGATCATGACCTGAGCAGAAGGCAGGCGCTTAAGGACTGAGCCACTCGGGCGCTCCTACAGCAGGCTTTTTTTGAGCACCTATTGTATGCTTTCTCAAGGCTACAGTTTTCTACAGGCTTTCAGTATAGTAGGGGAAATAAGACGTATCTCGGAACATAAATATCTTGGAAACAAGTATGTTATCTCTGAAGACTATTGTAGAAAAGGAGGACCTGAGATAGACACAGATGAAGTTCCGGGGAAATTTCCAGAAAGGAGGGATTAACCCTACCTGGAGGAAACTTGTAGTTATGTTGGCAAGAGATTTCCTGACACATTTATCTGTTTTTTTTTTTTTTTTAAAGCTGGCAACAGATCCTGGCCATAAACTCTAAAACATTCTGTCCAACTAAGCTTTTTGTGAAACTGCCCTTCTTCCAGTCATAATGTTTTGTCATATTATCCTGGGGACGGGTTGTAGGCTTGGGAGCTTGGACTGCTGTGAAGGTTTCTCCTGTGGGGAATGAGGATGGATTCTAAGATTTCCTGTGAGTTTTAGGTAATGGGTCTGGTCTGTGAAAGGAGATATATCAATTAGTAGGCCTCAGTTAGTAATTCAGTTTGATAGCAGTATTTCCTGGACTTGAGTTATTCAGCCATTACCATCTTCATATTCACCCGTGTTACAACTTATTTAATATTTTTCCTTAAGACTTTTGCTGTTAAATTTCTTTTCTTTTTTGGGGGGGGTTAAGTTTCTTTAAAGAAGCTCTCTAATCCTGTGATAGTTGCCACTGGTAAGGTAAATATAAGAAATACTGTGAAAATGGAACAGTGGTATTAGACAGTATTGCCTGTTCAAGGCTCTGAATCCAGTGCTTGTTGTCTTAAGAAGGGAGATTGGAGAGATTCGAGAGGTGTTTAAGACGTGTCTGTCAGGATTTGATTTTATCCTACTTATAAGCGAATATTTTATAGCCAGTTCATGGATCCTGGCAGAAGATAAGAGACTGGTGGGTCAGGGACTACTCACAGCGCAAGCAGCATGAGCATCATGATCGGGTTGGTTGCTGTTACTTCCCAGCTCCTACAGGGGTTGCGCGGAGCGGCCCAGGTGGATGCTACACATTCAGTGGCTTGCACCATGGCTAAGGACCACTTGAGCTTAGAAAATCCACTTCTTTTACAGCAATCAGTAAATAAGCTTGCTCTTTCTCCTGGAGAGAGACATCACCTTATCCTTTGAGGTTGCACACTGCAAACAGAACCCTGAGAAATGGCCTGGGTGAAGAGTGGCAAGAACCTTGCATTCTTAACACACTCAGCAAGA
Source organism: Zalophus californianus (assembly GCF_009762305.2). Classification (NCBI taxonomy): domain Eukaryota; kingdom Metazoa; phylum Chordata; class Mammalia; order Carnivora; family Otariidae; genus Zalophus; species Zalophus californianus. The sequence goes on along the minus strand of NW_023365537.1, from coordinate 67,467 downwards.
ATGTACATGGCCCAGACTGCATTGCCTCACCTAGTGGTGCTAAATCCTGAGACTTTCTTGAAATAATCACAAGAAGTAGAGAAAATTTGTAATAAAAATAACTCTCTTGCCTTGTGATTTAATCTTTTTCTTAAAAAACTAAACTTTATTTTGAGGTAGGTTCACATGTAGTTGTAAGAAATAGTAATTAGAAAAAATCAGTGAATTTTATATTTAAATGCATGAATTTATGACAGTAAATTATTTTTTTTAGTAAATTAAAAAATTAACATGTATTGTTTCAGGGGTACAGGTCTGTGATTTGTCAGTCTTATACAATTTGCAGCGCTCACCATAGCACATACCCTCCCCAGTGTCCATCACCCAGCCACCCCATCCCTCCCACCCCCCTCCACTCCAGCAACCCTGTTTGTTTCCTGAGATTAAGAGTCTCTTATGGTTTGTCTCCCCCTCTGGTTTCGTCATTTCATTTTTCTCTCCCTTCCCCTATGATCCTCTGTCTTGTTTCTCAAATTCCTCATATCAGTGAGATCATATGATAATTGCCTTTCTCTGATTGACTTATTTCGCTTAGCGTAATACCCTCTAGTTCCATCCATATTATGACAGTAAATTATGTCACAAGAAAAGTTAAACAAAAAATAATACAGAGGGATTCTGTGTCCCCTCTACCCAGTTTCCCTCAATGGTTTTTTTTTAAGATTATTTATTTATTTATTTATTTGACACAGAGAGACACAGCGAGAGAGGGAACACAAGCAGGGGGAGTGGGAGAGGGAGAAGCAGGTCTCCTGCTGAGCAGGGAGCCCGATGTGGGGCTCAATCCCCGGACCCTGGGACCATGACCTGAGCCAAAGGCAGACGCTCAACGACTGGAACCACCCAGGCACCCCAGTTTCCCTCAATGTTAACATTAGTAACTTTAATATCACAACTGGGGTAACCATTAATATGGTCAAACTATAGAACATTTCCATTACTACAAGGATCCCTCATTGCCAACTTCCTGCCCCACCATGCCCTACTTAAATGCTGGTAACCATTAATCTGTTCTCCACTTCTATGATTCTGTCCTTTTTAAGAATATTATATAAATGGAATCATGCAGTATGTAAGTTTTTGGGATTGGCTTTTTTCATTCAGCATAATTCTCTGGAGATTTCATCCACGTTGTTGTAGGTATCAGTAAATCATTCCTTTTTTATTGCTGACGACTATTTCACATTTGTTTTAACCATTCCCTTATTGAAGGATGTCTAGTTATTTCTCGTTTTGACTTTTGTGAATAAAGCATCTCTAAACATTCATGTTCACGTTTTTGTGTGAATGTAAGTTTTCATTTCTCTGGGATAAGGGCCAAGGAGTGTGATTGCCGGGTTGTATGGTAGTTGCGCGTTTAGTTTTATAAGAAACTGTCTTATTTAGTGGCCTGTCTATCCTGGTACTCCTTTTTTTTTTTTTTTTAAGATTTTATTTATTTATTTGACAGAGAGAGACACAGCGAGAGAGGGAACACAAGCAGGGGGAGTGGGAGAGGGAGAAGCAGGCCTCCCGCTGAGCAGGGAGCCCGATGCGGGGCTCGATCCCAGGACCCTGGGACCATGACCTGAGCCGAAGGCAACGCCCAACGACTGAGCCACCCAGGCGCCTCTATCCTCGTACTCCTTAAGATAATCTACTTTGCACACTTTTGAAACACTGGAATGTAGGATAGATCAGAGTTTCTCAGCCCCAGTAGCATTGACATCTTGGATCAGATAAGTCTGTTGTGGGAGGCTGTTCTGTGCACTGTAGGATGTTTAGCAGGATCCCTGACTGCTACCCACTAGATGCCAGTAGCCCATCCTCCCACCTCCTAGTTGTGACGGTCAAAAATGTCTAGCTATGCTATATGTTCTCTGGAGGGCAAAATGGCCCCCAGTTGGAGACCACTGGCATAACTCATGGGTGAGAGGTAAGTTTGGAAAGATAAGTTGAAACCAAATGGTTAAGGCTCTTTTGAATGCTGTGTTCAGAGATTTGGCCATGGATGATTTCTTTCAGAATTGGGTAGTGATGTGATGAGAGTTTTTTAGGACTGACATTCTGGCAGCAGGATTAAGGGTAGAACGAAAAAGAAGAGTTTGGAGGCCTGGAGATCTTAGGATATGGTGGCACAGGCAGAGCTAAGAGGACCCAAGTGAATATAGTGGTAAAGGAGAAAGTATATGGGTCAGGATGAGGAATGTTAGGTGGGAATTCTCTTGGGAGTAGAATCTGGCGAAGGCCTCTATCATTAGCAAAATTGAATGGTGTGAATTGCATTTTTCAGACTTACCTTCTGTTGGAGGCTTAAAAGCATTGTTCTAGAAGAAGAAAATAGAGAAACAAAAACCAGAGGTAGTCTGTAACTGTTCATCAGACCACAAGTAATTGAACATTATTTATGAACTATTGATTGTATTAGAAATATCTTAGGTGTTTCATTCATTTTCATAACATTTTGTTCTTTCTGATACCTGGTTTAATTCTGTCATATTGTTATTGATGGGAAACCAGGTGCAAAAGTCCAAGTAAATTGGCAGTAATTGCTCAGGAGAATTTGTAATATAATTTAACTTTCTCTTTATAGTTCTCTGTAGCATTATGCCTTTAGAATTGTAACATCTAATTAGTATCTGTTAACATTTTGTTTGGGTATATTAGCTGTATATTGGTTACATATATTAAGTTCTATTTAAGTACTCAAAGTTTTAAAAAACTCGCAGTTGTGTGAAGTAAACTTTTCATTGCTGATGGAATTATGAATTGGTGCAATACTTTTGGAAAACAGTGTGATAACTCAAGAAGTTAGAAAGATGTTTTTTATGTCTAATTCTAGATATTTATCCTAAGGAAATCAACAGAAGCAAAATTACATATACCCTATAGAGATATTCATTGTAGTGTAATAGCAAAGAGTTAGAAATAAATGTATAGCATCTATAAGAGGAAATATTATGTGGACATTAGAAATATATTCGGAGGGGCACCTGGGTGGTTCAGTTGGTTGAGCGGCTGCCTTCAGCTCAGGTCATGATCCCAGGGTCCTGGGATCGAGTCCTGCATCGGGCTCCTTGCTCAGGGGGGAGCCTGCTTCTCCCTCTCCCTCTGCCTGCCTGCTGCTCCCCCTGCTTGTGCTCTCTCTCACTCTCTCTCTGTGTGTCAAATAAATAAAATCTTTAAAAACAAAAAGAAATATATTTGGAAATATGCAGAAATGGTTGATCTTTATTTTTTTTTAAGATTTTATTTATTTGAGAGAGCACATGAGGGGGTGGGCAAAGTAGGAGGGAGAAGCAGACTCCCTGCTGAGCAGGGAGCCCGACCCTGGGGTCCGGGGGGCACGGGTGGGGAGGGGGCTTGATCCCAGGACCCTGAGATCATGACCTGAGCTTAAGGCAGCCGCTTAACTGACTGAGCCCCCACCAGGTGCCCCGAGAAATGGTTGATCTTTAAAAGAGAATAGCCGTATGTAATATGATACATAAATGCAACCTTTTAAAACTTAAAATTGTTGGGCAGTGAGAGGATGGGAGTTTCAAATTATTTTAATTCTTTAGTATTCATATGTCTTATGATTTAAATGCATACTAGTTCTGAAGATGAAGTGGATGTGCTTTTACATGGAACTCCTGACCAAAAACGAAAACTCATCAGAGAATGTCTTACTGGAGAAAGTGAATCATCTAGTGAGGATGAATTTGAAAAAGAAATGGAAGCCGAATTAAATTCCACCATAAAAACAATGGAGGACAAATTATCCTCTCTGGAAACAGGTAAACTTTTAGTTAGATTTTCATATAGATATTTTTCTAAGTTCCACAAGGGCAGGAACCTTATGCTCTGTTGTGTCACCAGCACTTTGAGTAGGTGCTCAATAAATATTTATTGTGAATGAATAAATAATGTTTGGCAACTTGAGCATAGTTTTCTTTGATGACTAGTGAAGAATTTTCCTGTGTTGTTGAAATGACACTATTAGTATTTTTGACTTGCATGATTTCCTTTTGCAATCTTTACCCCTGGATAAAAAAGACACACAAGCTTACAGAGGTATTTTTAGGGTTATATAGCACTGATATGGCAGATTGAATGATAGGTCGCCACAAATTCCTGTCTCATTTTAGTAAGTAAGTAATGAAAGTTAGTAAGTAATGAAACATACTTCATCTTGATACTTCGTTTTTATGTGAAGTGTACCTGACCCAAAAACTGATTTGTGCCTCAGCTTTGGTTTCCATGTTAGGAACTGAAAGCATATGTAATAGTAATAATAAAAGCAAAAGCAGATGTTAATTAAGAGGAAGAATTAGGGATGCAAGCATGTGATGACTGAATATAGTCTGAGTCATGGCACTAGGCACAACTGAGGAGAGAAGAGTGTGTCCTTGAATCGTGCCCCCTGCCTCTCTGTAGGGCCCCTGTCCTCTTTCCCCTAAAGTTGCTTACAATGAGATGTTTATCTCCTGTCCTTCACAGTGTACTGCATGGCTCAAAGGTAGAGGTATGTATGGTGGCAACCTGGGAACAGGCTAGTTTATTGAATTAGATTTGTGAGAAGGGTGAGAGAAAAATTTTCTCATGATTTGGAACACGTCATTACGGTAATTAATAATTACAGTTCTCTGTAATTGCATAGGGCACAGAAATTCAGTAAGTCATTGATGTGAAAGTATTTTTTCATCCAAGTGAGGTTGGGAATGAGTTGATAATTACTTTGAGGTGATGGAAGAGTAAGTTGAGGTTTTTTTTCTTGTCAATTGTGTATGGTTTAGTCTGTAAACTGCCCTTATGTAAATAGGGTCTTCCTCAGGAACTGGAAAAGTTGGAACAGCTCTGACAAAGTACTATGATGATATATATTTTGATTCTGATTCTGAGGATGAAGACAAAACAGGTAAGTAGGATGTTTACCAGGTTTAGCTGTTACATTTTGTAGAAAAAAGGTTTACCTAACAATTATTGGATATTAGAATTTCCCTCTGAGTTTTATCTTTTAAAGAAATTGTAGGCTGTTGATGTGAAAACAAAAGCAGGAATTGATGGGAATGCCCATATGAGGACATGGGACCAGCAAGGATGCTGCATGGGCATTCCAGGGGTGAGGGAGAGTGTGTCCTGATTCAGTCCTGACTTCCTCAGGGCTCTTGGGCCCCCTCTTCCTCAAGGTTCCTTAGCTCAGCAACATTTGCTTTCATGCCAGCAAATAGTTTCTATATTTTTACAGAAAATATAGAAATTTAGATATACTTTATATTTTGCAGAAGTTTTTCTAACTCATTGCTTTTTTATTGGCTTCGCTGTTCTCTGGAATTGATTTTGTATAAAATGTGAGCAAAGGTGGACATAATAAGAGTTAAAAGTGATGTAATTATATCAGGAATTACACCGGAATGCACAAGTAGCACATTTATATGATAAAGAAACAATTAGGTGCTCAACTGACTGTGCCACCCAGGCATCCCAAGAAACAATTTTATATTTTTATATATTATTACCTAAATATTAACTTACTTAAGTACTTTAAAAGTCTAGTGCATGTGGATAACCATAGTGGTTTTTCATCTTTTTTAAGATTTTATTTATTTATTTTGAGAGAGAGAGAGTGAGACTGTGCGCGTGCCTGCCTACTTGTGTGAGTCGGGGGAGGGGCAGAGGCAGAGGGAGAGAGAACCTCAAGCAGGGTAACCATGAGTGTGGAGCCTGACATGGGGCTTGATCTCATGACCCTGAGATCATGACACAAGCTGAAATCAAGAGTCGGATGCCCAACTGACTGAACCACTCAGGTATCCCTGTTTTTTTCACTCATTTTTGAAATATTTTTATTGTGATTTTTTTTTTTTTTTTAAGATTTTACTTACTTATTTGTCAGAGAGCGAGAGCACCCAAGCAAGGGGGAAGGAAAGGCAGGCAGGGGCTGAAGCAGGCTTCCTGCTGAGCAGGGAGCCTGATGCGGGACTCGATCCCAGGACCCTGGGATCATGACCTGAGCCGAAGGCAGACGGTCAACGACTGAGCCACCCAGGCACCCTGAAATATTTTTATTCTGATTTCAGTAGCATTTTCTATATGGGAACTTGTTGAGAATTTATAACATCAAAAAAGTTTCTGGTCTTGGTTTACTTGGAGTGGCTTTTCTGAGACTGAATCCTCATTATTTGAGTTCAGTTCTTGAGATAACATTATGTTTTTAGTGAAGAAACAGCTTTTTCCTCCTCTGTCATCTTCATTTTAATCTCTTCTTAATTGGACAAGAACTTTATTTGGAGAATAGTTAAAAAAAATTTTTTTTAGGAAAATATACATAGGAAAAAAATGTAGCTGAAGGTTCTATGTTCTGTATTAAAGAAGTGTGTGCTTTAGACATGATACCTAGCCATATCCTTAACATTTTCAAAATTAGCACAGGTGACCAAGAAGAAAAAGAAAAACCGACACAGGATTCCAACAAATGATGAACTACTCTATGACCCTGAAAAAGATAGCAGGGATCAGGCCTGGGTTGATGCGCAGAGAAGAGGGTAAGAACTGAACTTGAATATTTAGAATCTTTGGAGAAAAAGGATTAAAAGATGATTTTCACTACATTCACTTTTTTTTTAAAGATTTTATTTATTTATTTTGACAGAGGGAGAGACAGTGAGAGAGGGAACACAAGCAGGGGGAGTGGGAGAGGGAGAAGCAGGCTTCCCGCGGAGCAGGGAGCCTGATGGGGGGGGGCTCGATCCCAGGACCCCGGCATCATGACCTGAGCCGAAGGCAGTCACCTAACCAACTGAGCCACCCAGGCGCCCGAGATGGGGAGAGAGTCTTAAGCAGATTCCGCTCTGAGCATGGAGCCTGACGCGGGGCCTGATCTCACCACCCTGAGATCACCACTTGAGCTGAAACCAAGTGTCAGATGCTTAATTGACTGTGCCATTCAGGCGCCTGTCAGATGATTTATTTTTAAGACTGTTGTTGAATTCAAACTGCTGTGGTCAGTCTCTCCATTCAAGAAACAAAGCTGACTTTTCTCAAATAGACTTAATAATTTAAAATTATTTGGAGATTAAACATTTATGTGGGTGAAGAGTGGATGTTACATTTTATTTTTTTATTTTTTATTTTTTGGGATGTTACATTTTACACCTGAATTGTTCTTTTTAACTATTTACAAATTTGATTTCTTTCTTTCTTTTTTTTTTTAAGATTTTATTTATTTATTTGAGAGAGAGAGAGAGAATGAGAGATAGAAAGCACGAGAGGGAAGAGGGTCAGAGGGAGAAGCAGACTCCCCGCTGAGCAGGAAGCCCGATGCGGGACTCGATCCCGGGACTCCAGGATCATGACCTGAGCTGAAGGCAGTCGCTTAACCAACTGAGCCACCCAGGCGCCCCTTGATTTTTTTTTTTTTTTTTTTTTAAGATTTTATTTATTTGACAGAGAGAGAGCACAGACAGGGGAAGCAGCAGAGCGAGAGGAAGCAGGCTCCCCAGTGAGCAGGGAGCCCAACTTGGGGCTTGATCCCACGACTCCAGGATCATGACCTGAGCTGGAGGCAGATGCTTAACCAACTGAGCCACCCAGGCACCCCTACAAATTTGATTTTTTAAAGATTTTATTTATTAGAGAGAGTGAGCATGAGCTGGGAGGGGTGGAGGGTGGGGAGTGGCAGAGGGAGAGGGAGAAGCAGACTCCTCGCTGCGTGGGGAGCTCGATGTGGGGCTCCATCCCAGGACCCTGGGATCATGACCTGAGCTGAAGGCAGACACTTAACTAAGTCACCCAGGTGCCCACAGATTTGATTTTTTAAAAAACTGAGGTGACATTCACATAACAAAATTAGTCATTTAATTAATTTAAAATTACTCATTTTAAAGTGAACAATTCAGTGGCATTTAGTATATTCACAGTGTTATGTAACTACCACCTCTGTTTTTCAAAACCATTTGCATCATCCCAAGAGGAAATGCCGTACTTGTTTTCCACGTTGATTTTATGAGGGTTGATTTGTCATAAAACTAAAAGCTAGGCAGTGTACTACTGTTACCCAGTGCTTCCCTCTCCTGGCTGTGCCTCCAGAATCACCTCAGAAGAATGAAAGGCAAACCCTGGAGTCCTACTCTAGGAAGCTTTGATTCAGCTAAGGTAGTAGGGGCCAGGATGGTAAGCTCTTGAAAACTGAACAACAAAAGATAAATCAAGTATTTTTAAGTCCAGAGAGAATTTGATGTTGTTGGGTGTTTGTACCTTACATTTTAGCCTCCAGTGTCCCACTTTGTTCGTTTTTCTTCTCCCAGTTTTACCTATGCACCATTTCCTCCAACTGCACCTTGCCTTTATTTAATGAATACTTTCTGATTACCTCAGTGTAAAATGAACATTTTGAGTACTATGAATGATCCTGAGAAAGTTAAGGAAATTACAGTGTAGCTCTTGATTCTGGTAACAGAATTTGTCAGTGAGGTAAGATGGAATGTATTTTCATTGTTCTGTAATCTTTAAAAAAATGGTGTTTTTTTTTTTTTTTTTTTAAATAAACTCTACCTGGGGCTTGAACTCAAGACCCCCAAGATCAAGAGTCAAATGTTCTACCATCTGAGCCAGCCAGGTGCCCCTTTTGTTTTATAATCTTGAGAAGAAATAACATTTTATTGCTTTATTCACATTCCTGCATCAAGCAGTAGTTGCCTTTTAAGACCACAGAAAGCAACTTAAAATAATGAATTCACTACATTTTCAGTGCCACAGGGGCAGTGATCATGCCTGTCTTGTTCACTGCTATATCCCAGACATCTTGCACTTTGTTAAATGGGCACTCATTAAGTATCTATTGAATGGGGGCACCTGGGTGGCTCAGTTGGTTGGGCGACTGCCTTCGGCTCAGGTCATGATCCCGGAGTCCCAGGATCGAGTCCCGCATCGGGCTCCCTGCTCGGCGGGGAGTCTGCTTCTCCCTCTGACCCTCCCCCCTCTCATGTGCTCTCTCTCTCTCTCTCTCTCATTCTCTCTCAAATAAATAAAATCTTTAAAGTATCTATTGAATGAATATGTTACTTTCTTGGGTTTGGGTTTTGAAATCTGCTAAGCATTGGAGGGATTTAACAAAGTTATAAATATGTACCACATATTTTCAATATTTTTCCCCCAGAGACATGTAAAGAGTTTGGGAAGTAATGCCAAATGATTTATCATTTGTTGTTCGGTTTCAGGAGTTTACCATAAGTCCCTTTTAAGAATATGTACTTTTATACTTTAGTACCTTCATAAGTAGATTTGTGCTATATTTTTGCCATCAGCAAATGTTTATTGAACACATACTATGTACTAGATACTGTTCTAGATTCTTGAATGCAACAAGGAGCAAAACAGACAAAAGTCTTTAAGCACTTAGGTCTTACATGCTCGCTTTTAAAATGTACCCTTACTGGGTTTTTCAGATTAATAAACTTTATTTATTTAGATTTATTTATTTATTTATTTGAGAGGGAAAGCACACGAAGGGGGTGGGGCAGAGGGAGAGATCTCAAGCAACTCCCTGTTGAGTGTGGAGCCCAATGCCGGGCTCGGTCCCACCACCCACGAGATCATGATACAAGTCGAAACCAAAAGGTGGACTCTCAACTGACTGAGCCACCCAGGTGCCCCAAGAGACTTTATTTTTTTAAAGTAATTAATTTTATTTATTTTTTATTAACATATAATGTATTATTTGTTTCAGGGGTACAGGTCTGTGATTCATCATTTTACACAATTTACAGCGCTCACCATAGCACATACCATCACCCAGCCACCCCATCCCTCCCACCCCCGAGACTTTATTTTTTAGAATAGTTTTTGATTTACAGAAAAATTGAGCTAATACAGAATTCCCATATACCCTCCCACAACAACACACACACACACACACACACACACACAGTTTCACCTGTTATTAACATGTTACATTAACATGTACATTTGTCACAATTAATGAACCAGTATTATAAACTAAGGTCCATACTTTATTCAGATTTTCTTAATTTTTACCTATTGCGCATTTTCGATTCCAAGAGCCCATCCAGGATAACTGTGGTACTTTTAGTTGTTATGTCTCTTTAGGTTCTTCTTCTCTATGACAGTTTCTCAGACTTTCCTTGGTTTTGATGACCTTAACAGTGTTTGGGAGTAGTGGTCAGGTATATTGTAGGTGGCCACTCTGTTGGAATTGGTATGATGTTTTTCTCACGATTAGACTGGGATTATGGGTTTTGGTGAGGAAGACCACAGGGATAAAGTGCCATTTTCATCACATTGTAATCAAGGGCACATACTGTCAACATGATTTATGATTGTTAATGTTGACCTTGATCACCTTGGTGAGGAATTGTTGTTTGGCAGGTTTCTCTACTGTAAAGTTACTCTCCACTCCTATTTTCCATACTGTACTCTTTGGAAGGAAGGCCCTATGTGCAGCCCAGACTTGAGGAGTGGGGAGTTATGCTCCACTTCCTTGAGGGGAGAGTATCTTCATAAATTATTCTTCCATATGGGAGATTTGTCTGTTCTCCTTCCCTCCCTCATTCATTCATTCATTCATTCGTTTATATCAGTATGGACTCATGGGTATGTATTTATACTTTGGGTTATAATCCAATACTCCTTTATTTTTTGTTCTAACTGTTTCAGCTTTGGCCATTGGGAACTCTTTCAGCTGACTTTGTGCCCCTTGACATATCTACTTCATTGTTTTTGAGCACTTCCTTACTTTCTGGCAGTATAAGATGCTCCAGGTTCATTTTGTATTCCTAGAATCAGTCATTTCTCTTAGGAGTACTATTTTCTTTTATTGGAGGGTGGCATTAGAAATCAAGATCTTGGGGGCACCTGGCTAGCTCAGTCAGTAGAGCATGTGACTTTTTTTTTTTCTTAAGGGAGGGGGAGAGAAAGAGGGGGTGGGGAGGGGCAGAGGGAGAGGGAGAGAGAGAATCTTAAGCAGGCTCCATGCCCAGAGTGGAGCTTGACATGGGGCTCGATCTCACAACCCTGAGGTCATGACCTGAGCTGAAATCAGGAGTTCAACGCTTAACCACCTGAGCCACCCAAATGCTCCAGAGCATGTGACTCTTAATCTTGGAGTTGTTAGTTCAAGCCCCATGTTGGGCGTGGAGCCTACTTAAAAAAAAAAAAAAAAAAAAAAGAATCAGGATCTGGCTTTCATGTGTGTGTGTGTCCCCCCTGCCCTTTTCTTTTTCTATTCTAGCTACCATGGTTTTGGAATACAGAGGCCACATCAACAACAGCCTGTTCCAAATAGTGACGCTGTCTTGAATTGCCCTGCTTGCATGACTACACTATGTCTTGATTGCCAAAGGTAATGAATAAAGGGTGACCACACACACACACACACACACACAATGAAAAAAAACCTTGGTGGTCTTTTGTTTAAATCAGAAACAGACTTTTGAGGTATATACTTAGGAACTTTTTTTTTTTAAGATTTTATTTATTTATTTGACAGAGAGAGAGCACAAGCAGGGGGAGTGGCAGAAGGAGAGGGAGAAGCAGGCTCTCTTCTGAGCAGGGAGCCCGATGCGGGGCTTGATCCCAGGACCCTGGGATCATGACCTGAGCTGAAGGCAGAGGCTTAACCGACTGAGCCACCTAGGCGCCTCTATACTTAGGAATTCTGATAAAGTTCTGTCCTCCTATATCTTTGCTGCTTCATGACTGATTTTTATACAAATAATTTTGGTTATATGTAGTTCTGTTACAAGTAGTTTTTCTAATAAAGCACTTACCAGTGCTGACAAGGATTCAGTGAAACTGCATATATGTTGTGGAATGACATAATCTGTCAAATACACTCTTTTTAAAAAAAATTGTGATAAAATACACATAAAATTTACTATTTTAACCATTAAAAATTTTTCATTAAGGAGTGCATTTGGATATTCAACTTATTGTCAGCTAGACCATTTAAAAATTTAAAATCTTTTCCTAGCTTTACCACGATGTAATTGACATATAACATTGTGTAAGTTTGAAGTATACAACATGATGATCAAGGGCACGGACTCGTCAGCAAAAAAATCAACAGATTTATGACTGTTAATGTTGATCTTGATCACCTGGCTGAGGTAGGGGTGCACACATCTCTTTGAGATACTGATTTCATTTCCTTCAGATACAAACCTAGAAGTGGGATTGCTGGATCATATGGTAGTTCTATTTTTAATATTTTGAGGAGCCTCCATACTCTTTTCCAGAGTGGCTATACCAATTTGTATTCCCATGAATACAAGGGTTCACTTTTGTTTTCTCTTGTCTTTTTATTAATAGCCTATTCCTAGAATCAGCCATTCTAACAGGTGTGAGGTGTTACCTCACTATAGTTTTGATTTGCATTTCCCTGATGATTAAGGATGATGAATACCTTTTCATGGACCTGTTGGCCATTTGTATATCTCTTTTGGAAAAAATGTTCAGGTCCTTTGCCAATTTTTATTTTATTTTAATTTTGCTATTGAGTTGTATGAGTTTCTTGGATATTAACCCCTTATCAGATACATAATTTATAAATATTTTCTCCCATTCCATAGGTTGCCTTTTCCTTTTGTTGATGGTTTCTTTGCTATGCTGAAGCTTTTTAGCTTGATGTAGTCCCACTTGTTTATTTTTGCTTTTGTTGGTGTGCTTATCCAAAAAGTCATTGCCAAGACCCATGTTGAGCTTTTTCCCTGTTTTCTTTGAGTAGTTTTACAATTTCAGGTCTCACATTTAAGTCTTTAATCCATTTTAAGTTTATTTTTATTTTTTTTAAAGATTTTATTTATTTGAGAGAGAGAGACAGAGCACAAGCAGGGGAAGAGGTAGAGGAAGAGGGAGAAGCAGACTCCCCACTGTGCAGGGAGCCTGATGTGGAGTTCGATCCCAGGACCTGCAGATCGTGACCTGAGCCGAAGGCAGATGCTTAGCCATCTGTGCCACCCAGGTGCACCTTAAGTTTATTTTTGTGAATGGAGTAAGACAAGAGTCCAGTTTCATTCTTTTGCATGTGAATATTCAATTTTCTGAAAATCATTTACTGAAGAGATTATCTGGCATTGAATAATTTTGGCTCCCTTGTCAAATATTAGTTAACCGTGTATGTGTGAGTTCATTTCTGGGCTCTCTGTTCTGTTCCTTTGGTCCGTGAGTCTGTTTTTATGCCAGTACCATACTGTTTTGGTAACTATAGCTTTGTAGTACAACTTGAAATCAGCAAGTGTGATGCCTCCAGCTTTGTTTTTATTTCTCAAGGTTGCTTTGGCTATTTGGGGTCTTTTGTGATCCCATACAAATTTGAGGCTTTTTTCTATTTCTGTGAAAAATGTCATTGGAATTTTGATAAGATTGTGTTGATAAGATGGCTTTGGGTAGTATGGACATTTTAATAATAGTAGTTCTTCTGATGCATGCACATGGGGTACCTTTCCATTTACTTGTATTTTCTTCAATTTCTTTCATGAATGTCTTACAGTTTTCAGTGTATAAATCTCTCACCTCCTTGGTTAAATTTATTTCCAAGTGTTTTATTATTTTGGATGGCATCATGAATGGGATTGTTTTCTTAATTTCTTTTTCAGATAGTTTACTGTTAATGTACAGAAACACAGTAGATCTTTGTGTATTGGTTTTGTATCCTGAAACTTTACTGAATTTCATATTTATTTTATTTTATTATTTATTATTTTTTAAAGACTTTATTTATTTATTTACTTGAGAAAGACAGTGAGAGAGCACAAGCAGGGAGAGTGGCAGAGGGAGAGGGAGAAGGAGAAGAAGGCATCCCACTGAGCAGGGAGCCCCATATGGGGCCTGATCCCAGGACCCTGGGATCATGACCCAAGCTGAAGGCAGATGCCCAACCAACTGAGCTACCCACCTGCCCCTCATATTTATTTTAACTTTTTTTTTTGTGGAGTCTGTAAAATTATATGTGTAGAAGATTATGTCATCTGCAAACAGAGATACATACAACTGTCTTTCCTATTTGGATACCTTTTATTTGATTTTCTTGCCTGATTGCCCTGGCTAGACTTGCAGTACAGTGTTGACTGGGAGTGGTGAGAGTAGGTACTCTTGTTCCCTATTTTAACCTTTTTCCCCCCAATTTTTTATTGTTATGTTAATCACCATACATTACATCATTCGTTTTTGATGTAGCGTTCCATGATTCATTTTTGTGCATAACCCCCAGTGCTCCATGCAGAGCGTGCCCTCTTTAATACCCATCACCAGGCTAACCCATCCCCCAAACCCCCTCTCCTCTAGAACTTTCTGATCTTTGTTTTTCAGAGTCCATCGTCTCTCATGCTTCATCTCCCCCTCCGATTTACCCCCCTTCATTTTTCCCATCCTACTATCTTCTTTTTTTTTCTTAACATATATTGCATTATTTGTTTCAGAGGTACAGATCTGTGATTCAACAGTCTTGCACAATTCACAGCGCTCACCATAGCACATACCCTCCCCAATGTCCATCACCCAGCCACCCCGTCCCTCCCACACCCCCACCACTCCAGCAACCCTGTTTGTTTCCTGAGATTAAGAATTCCTCATATGAGTGAGGTCATGTGATACATGTCTTTCTCTGATTGACTTATTTCGCTCAGCATAACACCCTCCAGTTCCATCCACGTCGTTGCAAATGGCAAGACCTCATTCCTTTTGATGGCTGCATAATATTCCATTGTATATATATACCACTTCTTCTTTATCCGTTCATCTGTCGATGGACACTTGGCTCTTTCCACAATTCGGCTATTGTGGACAATGCGGCTATAAACATTGGGGTGCACGTACCCCTTCGGATCACTACATTTGTATCTTTGGGGTAAATACCCAGTAGTGCAATTGCTGGATCATAGGGTAGCTCTGTTTTCAACTTTTTGAGGAACCTCCATACTGTTTTCCAGAGTGGTTGCACCAGCTTGCATTCCCACCAACAGTGTAGGAGTGTTCCCCTTTTTCCGCATCCCCACCAACATCTGTGTTTCCTGACTTGTTAATTTTAGCCATTCTGACTGGTGTGAGGTGGTATCTCATTGAGGTTTTGATTTGGATTTCCCTGATGCCGAGTGATGTTGAGCATTTTTTCATGTGTCTGTTGGCCATTTGGATGTCTTTGGAAAAATGTCAGTTCATGTCTTCTGCCCATTTCTTGATTGGATCATTTGTTCTTTGGGTGTTGAGTTTGATAAGTTCTTTATAGATTTTGGATACTAGCCCTTTATCTGATATGTTACTTGCAGATATCTTCTTCCATTCTGTCGGTTGTCTTTTGGTTTTGTTGACTGTTTCTTTTGCTGTGCAAAAGCTTTTTATCTTGATGAAATCCCAGCAGTTCATTTTTGCCCTTGCTTCCCTTGCCTTTGGCGATGTTTCCAGGAAGAAGTTGCTGTGGCTGAGGTTGAAGAGGTCGCTGCCTCTGTTCTCCTTTAGGATGTTGATGGACTCCTGTCTCACATTTAGGTCTTTCAACCATTTGGAGTCTATTTTTGTGTGTGGTGTAAGGAAATGGTCCAGTTTCATTCTTCTGCATGTGGCTGTCCAATTTTCCCAACACCATTTGTTGAAGAGACTGTCTTTTTTCCATTGGACATTCTTTCCTGCTTTGTCGAAGATTAGTTGACCATAGAGTTGAGGGTCCATTTCTGGGCTCTCGATTCTGTTCCATTGATCTATGTGTCTGTTTTTGTGCCAGTACCATACTGTCTTGATGACAGCTTTGTAACAGAGCTGGAAGTCCAGAAGTGTGATGCCTCCAGCTTTGCTTTTCTTTTTCAACATTCCTCTGGCTATTCGAGGTCATTTCTGGTTCCATACAAATTTTAGGATTATTTGTTCCATTTCTTTGAAAAAAGTGGATGGTATTTTTTTTCTTAAGATTTTATTTATTTATTTGTTAGAGCATGAGCGAGAGAAAGTGAGTGAGAGAGAGTGAGCAAGGGTACAAGCAGGGGGAGCTGCAGGCAGAGGGAGAAGCAGGCTCCCTGCTGAGCAAGGAGCCTGATGCGGGACTTGATCCCAGGGCACTGGGATCATGACCTGAGCCGAAGGCAGACGCTTAACCGAATGAGCCACCCAGGTGTCCCAAGTGGATGGTATTTTGATGGGGACTGCATTGAATGTGTAGATTGCTCTAGGCAGCATTGACATCTTCACAATATTTGTTCTTCCAATCCATGAGCATGGAATGTTTTTTCCATTTCTTTGTGTCTCCCTCAGTTTCTTTCATGAGTATTTTATAGTTTTCTGAGTACAGATCCTTTGCTTCTTTGGTTAGATTTATTCCTAGGTATCTTATGGTTTTGGGTGCAATTGTAAATGGGATCGACTCCTTAATTTCTCTTTCTTCTGTCTTGTTGTTGGTGTATAGGAATGCCACTGATTTCTGTGCATTGATTTTATATCCTGCCACTTTACTGAATTCCTGTATGAGTGCTAGCAGTTTTGGGGTGGAGTCTTTTGGGTTTTCCACATAATGTATCATACCATCTGCAAAGAGTGAGAGTTTGACTTCCTCTTTGCTGATTCCGATGCCTTTGATTTCTTTTTGTTGTCTGATTGCTGTGGCTAGGACTTCTAATACTATGTTGAATAGCACTGGTGATAGTGGACATCCCTGCCACATTCCTGACCTTAGGGAGAAAGCTCTCAGTTTTTCCCCACTGAGAATGATATTCGCTGTAGGTTTTTCATAGATGGCTTTTATGATATTGAGGTAGGTGCCCTCTATCTCTATACTCTGAAGAGTTTTGATCAAGAAAGGATGCTGTACTTTGTCAAATGCTTTTTCTGCATCTATTGAGAGGATCATATGATTCTTGTTCTTTCTTTTGTTAATGTATTGTATCACGTTGATTGATTTGCGGATGTTGAACCAACCCTGCAGCCCAGGGATAAATCCCACTTGGTCGTGGTGAATAATCCTTTTAATGTACTGTTGGATCCTATTGGCTAGTATTTTGGTGAGAATTTTTGCATCCATGTTCATCAAGGATATTGGTCTGTAATTCTCCTTTTTGATGGGGTCTTTGTCTGGTTTTGGGATCACGGTAATGCTGGCCTCATAAAACAAGTTTGGAAGTTTTCCTTCCATTTCTATTTTTTGGAACAGTTTCAGGAGAATAGGTATTAATTCTTCTTTAAATGTTTGGTAGAATTCCCCTGGGAAGCCATCTGGCCCTGGGCTTTTGTTTCTTGGGAGATTTTTGATGACTGCTTCAATTTCCTTAGTGGTTATAGGTCTGTTCAGGTTTTCTGTTTCTTCCTGGTTCAGTTTTGGTAGTTGATACCTCTCTAGGAATGCATCCATTTCTTCCAGGTTATCTAATTTGCTGGCATATAGTTGCTTATAATATGTTCTTATAATTGTTTGTATTTCTTTGGTGTTGGTTGTGATCTCTCCTCTTTCATTCATGATTTTGTTGATTTGGATCATTTCTCTTTTCTTTTTGATAAGTCTGGCCAGGGGTTTACCAATCTTGTTAATTCTTTCAAAGAACCAGCTCCTAGTTTCATTGATCTGTTCTGCTGTTCTTTTGGTTTCTATTTCATTGATTTCTGCTCTGATCTTTATTATTTTTCTTCTCCTGCTGGGTTTAGGCTTTATTTGCTGTTTTTTCTCTAGCTCCTTTAGGTGTGGGGTTAGGTTGTGTATTTGAGACCTTTCTTGGTTCTTTTTTTCTTTTTTTTTAATGATTTTATTTATTTGAGAGAGAGAATGAGAGATAGAGAGCACGAGAGGGAAGAGGGTCAGAGGGAGAAGCAGACTCCCTGCTGAGCAGGGAGCCCGATGTGGGACTCGATCCCGGGACTCCAGGATCATGACCTGAGCCGAAGGCAGTCGCTTGACCAACTGAGCCACCCAGGCGCCCACCTTTCTTGTTTCTTGAGAAAGGCTTCTATTGCTATATACTTTCATCTTAGGACCGCCTTTGCTGTATGCGAAGATTTTGAATAGTTGTGTTTTCATTTTCATTTGTTTCCATGAATTTTTTAAATTCTTCTTTAATTTTCTGGTTGACCCATTCATTCTTTAGTAGGATGCTCTTTAGCCTCCATGTATTTGAGTTCTTTCTGACTTTCCTCTTGTGATTGAATTCTAGTTTCAAAGCATTGTGGTCTGAAAATATGTAGGGAATAATCTCAGTCTTTTGGTACCAGTTGAGACCTGATTTGTGACCTAGGATGTGATCTATTCCGGAGAATGTTCCATGGGCACTAGAGAAGAATGTGTATTCTGTTGCTTTGGGATGGAATGTTCTGAATATATATGTGAAGTCCATTTGGTCCAATGTGTCATTTAGAGTCTTTATTTCCTTGTTGATCTTTTGCTTAGATGATCTGTCCATTTCAGTCAGGGGGGTGTTAAAGTCCCCCACCATTATTGTATTGTTGTTGATGTGTTTCTTTACTTTTGTTATTAATTGCCTTATATAATTGGCTGTGCCCATGGTAGGGGCATAGATATTTATAATTGTTAGATCTTCTTGTTGCATAGACCCTTTAAGTAGGATATAGTGTCCTTCCTCATCTCTTATTACAGTCTTTGGTTTAAAATCTAATTTGTCTGATATAAGGATTGCCACCCCAGCTTTCTTTTAATGTCCATTAGCATGGTAAATGGTTTTCCACCCCTTCACTTTCAATCTGGGGGTGTCTTTGGGTCTAAAATGAGTCTCTTGGAGACAGCATATCAATGGATCTTGTTTTTTTATCCAATCGGATAGCCTGTGTCTTTTGATTGGGCATTTAGCCCTTTTACATTCAGGGTAACTATTGAAAGATATGAATTTAGTGCCATTGTATTGCCTGTAATGTGACTGTTACTCTATATTGTCTATGTTCCTTTCTGGTCTGTGTTGCTTTTAGGCTCTCTCTTTGCTTAGAGGACTTTCAAGATTTCTTGTAGGGCTGGTTTCGTGTTTGCAAATTCCTTTAGTTCTTGTTTGTCCTGGAAGCTTTTTATTGCTCCTTCTATTTTCAGTGACAGCCTAGCTGGATATAATATTCTTGGCTGCATATTTTTCTCATTTAGTGCTCTGAAGATATCATGCCAGTCCTTTCTGGCCTGCCAGGTCTCTGTGGACAGGTCTATTGCCAATCTAATGTTTCTACCATTGTAGGTTACATATCTCTTCTTCCGAGCTACTTTCAGGATTTTCTCTTTGTCTCTGAGACTCCTAAGTTTTATTATTAGATGTCAGGGTGTTGACCTATTTTTATTGATTTTGAGAGGGGTTCTCTGTGCCTCCTGCATTTTGATGCCTCTTTCCTTCCCCACATTAGGGAAGTTCTCTGCTATAATTTGCTCCAATACACCTTCTGCCCCTCTCTCTCTTTCTTCTTCTTCTGGGATCCCAGTTATTCGAATATTGTTTCGTCTTATTGTATCACTTATCTCTCGAATTCTGCCCTCGTGATCCAGTAGTTGTTTATCTCTCTTTTTCTCAGCTTCTTTATTTTCCATCATTTGGTCTTCTACATCACTAATTCTCTCTTCTGTCTCTTTTATCCTAGCAGTTAGGGCCCCCATTTTTTATTGCAGTTCATTAATAGCCTTTTTGATTTCCACTTGGTTAGATTTTAGTTCTTTTATTTCTCCACAAGGGGTTTTTCTAATAACTTCCATGCTTTTTTCAAGCCCAGCTAGTATCTTTAAAATCATCATTCTGAACTCTAGGTCCGACATCATACTAATATCCATATTGAGTAGGTCCCTGGCAGTCGGTACTACCTCTTGTTCTTTTTGTTGAGGTGATTTTTTCGTCTTGTCATTTTGTCCAGAGGAGAATAGATGAATGAGAGAACAAAATGCTAACAGGTTAACATTGAATATGATGTTAGCTATGGATTTTTCATACATGGCCTTTACTGTATTGTGGAAATTTCCTTCTGTTTTTAGTTTATTGGGTGTTTTTACCATGAATAGGTGTTGAATTTCATCAAATGCTTTTTCTGAATCAATTGAGATGATCATGAGTTTTTTTCCTTCATTCTTTTTAAAGAAATTTTTAATTTATTTTTTTAAAGATTTTATTTATTTATTTGAGAGAGAATGAGAGAGAGAGAAAGGACATGGGGGGGAGGGTCAGAGGGAGAAGCAGCCTCCCTGCCGAGCAGGGAGCCTGATGTGGGACTCGATCCCGGGACTCCAGGATCATGACCTGAGCCGAATGCAGTTGCTTAACCAACTGAGCCACCCAGGCCCCCAGAAATTTTTTAAGTAGGCTCCACTTTTATTTTAAGTGGAGCCCAATGTGGGGCTTGAACTCATGATCCTGAGATGAACACCTGAGCTGAGACCAAGAGTCGGACACTCAGCGGACTGAGCCACCCAGGCGCCCCCCTTCATTCTTTTAATCAAATATACTCTAACCCTTTTCCTACCCCCCCTTTCTGGTGGACTCATAAATGCCTAGCTTAGTCCATGTTTTGAATCAAGTTAACTGAAACTAAGTGATGAAGCTGAAACTAAGTAGGTGGTGGATTTGTTCTAGGAACTAATGAATAGCCAGATATAGTTTACCTTATTAGCTAGCTTGAGGTTTTTTTTTTTTAAACTTTTATTTATTTATTTGATAGAGAGGGACAGATAGTGTCAGAGATAGCGAGAGAGAGCACAAGCAGGGAGAGAGGCAAAGGGAGAGGGAGAAGCAGGCTCCCCATGGAGCAAGGAACCCGATGTGGGGCTCGATCCCAGGACCCTGGGATCATGACTTGAGCTCAAGGCACATGCGTAACCGACCGAGCCACCCAGGCGTCCCAAGCTTGAGGTTTTTGATCATCTGCAACAATTAAATTTTGTGCTTTCCATATGAACTCTTAAGGTTTTTGTATATAAGTTGATACTCAGCATGTTTATGAAATGTAGAAAAAGTAAAATGTTTTTGTACTTCAGTTTCTCTTCCAAATTAAACCATGTTATTATAGAGTTCCTATACTCAAAAGAAGTTGTTTCATGATGTAACAATAGAAATTGGCCTTGGTAAAAATTACATTCCATGTTAATACAGGATTCCAATCCAGTAGAGTATAAATGAAATTTTTACAGTCTTACTTGGAGAAGTACCAGCTTGCATAGTCTAAATTCCTGGTGGTGGTGGTGGTGGTGGTGGAGATCAACTTTTGGAACTAATGAAAGTATAACTTGAGTTCACTGTGTTTAGCCAGATAGATATTTCTGTTGCATGAGGTTTAAGGGGAAAAAAAACCAACTTATTAGGTGGAGAAAGAAGTAGGAAAATATTGAATGTATGAGGAGAACAAATGAAGCATTATCTGTTCTGTAGACTGTTGGAGTAAAGCCAAGAGTAGACATTGTAAAGTCAGAAGCTCTTTAAGTTTTCTTTTACTAAAATGGTGACAAGAATGGTACCACTTGTTTTTTTTTTATTTAATTTTTAAAAAAGGTTTTATTTATTTATTAGAGAACACAAGTGGGGGGAGGAGCAGGGGGAGAAGCAGGCTCCCTGCTGAACAGGGAGCACGAGTTGGGGCTCGATCCCCAGACCCCAGAATCATGACCTGAGCCGAAGGCAGATGCTTAACTGACTGAGCCACCCAGGTGCCCCAAGAATGGCACCACTTGTAATGAGAGGAGGGCAGAGTTTCAGGCCACTGTGAAAAGACAAAGATCGTTTAAACATTAGCTCTCAAGTTTCTTGTCTTTCTAAGTTTGAAGAGCAAATAATTTTTTCAGAGATAAAAGTTACTTTTAAAGCAGTAGAAAAGAGGATATATTCATTTTTTTTTTTTTAAGATTTTATTTATTTGACAAAGACAAAGCAAGAGAAGGAACACAAGCAGGGGGAGTGGGAAAGGGAGAAGCAGGCTCCCCGCTGAGTGGGGAACCTGATGTGGGGCTCAATCCCAGGACCCCAGGACCACCACCTGAGCCGAAGCCAGACACTCAACAACTAAGCCACCCAGGGGCCCCTCATTCTTTAAACTATTCTCTATTAACAAGTTTTTTCCTATTCTTAAAATAACTCTTAACATTTCTTTAAATTTCCCATTTTGTTCTCATGTTTTATTTTGGTTGTATTTCAGTAAGTTTTTTTGTGTTCTCAAATTTTAACCATGTGGAGAGGCAAGAATATACAATGGGGAAAAAAAGACAGTCTCTTCAATAAATGGTGCTGGGAAAACTGGACCACTTTCTAACACCATACACAAAAATAAACTCAAATTGGATTAGGGACCTAAATGTGAGACCTGAAACCACGAAACTCCTAGAAGAGAACATAGGCAGTAGTTTCTTTGACATCAGCCATAGCAACATTTTTCTAGACATGTCTTCTGCGGCAAGGGAAATAAAAGCAAAAATTAACTGTTGAGACTACACCAAAATAAAAATCTTCTGCACAGTGAAGGAAACCATCAACAAAATGAAAAGACAACTCACAAAATGGGAGAAGATATTTGCAAATGATCTATTCTATATGGAATTACTATCCAAAATATATAAAGAACTAATACAACTCAACACCAGAAAACCCAAATAATCTGATTAAAATGGGCAGAGTACTGAGTAGACATTTTCCCAAAGTAGACATATAGATGTCCAACAGACACATGAAGAGATGCTCAACATCATTAATCATCAGGGAAATGTACTCAAAACCACAGTGAGATATCATCTTACACTTGTCATAATGGCTAAAATCAAAAAGAAAAGAAAAAGCATTGGTGAGGGTGTGGAGAAAAGGAAACCCTTGTGCAGTGTTGGTGGAAATGTAAATTGGCATGGTCACTGTGGAAAACAGTATGGATATTCCTCAAAAAATTAAAAACAGAAATGACCTGTGATGCAGTAATTGCACTACTGAGTTTTTTTTTTTTTTTAAGATTTTATTTATTTATTTGACCGAGGGAGACACAGCGAGAGAGGGAGCACAAGCAGGGGGCGTGGGGGAGGGAGAAGCAGGCTTCCTGCTAAGCAGGGAGCCCGATGCGGGGCTCGATCCCAGGACCCTGGGATCATAACCTGAGCCGAAGGCAGCCGCTTAACGACTGGGCCACCCAAGTGCCCCTCCACTACTGAGTATTTATCCAAAGAAAATGACAACAGTAATTCAGAAAGATATATGCACCCTTGTGTGTATTGTATTATTTACAGTAGGCAAGATATGAAAACCCAAGGGTGCTTTGATCGATGAATAGATAAAGAGAATATGGAATATATACACAGTGGAATATTACTCAGCCATAAAAAGGATGAGCTCTTGCCATTTGTGACAACATGGATAGACCTAAAGGGTATTACGCTAAGTGAAATAAGTCAGAGAAAGACAAATACTCTATTTCACTTATACATAGAATCTAAAAAACAAAACGGGGCACCTGGGTGGCTCAGTTGGTTAAGCGACTGCTTTCGGCCCAGGTCATGATCCTGGAGTCCCGGGATCGAGTCCCGCATCGGGCTCCCTGCTCGGCGGGGAGTCTGCTTCTCCCTCTGACCCTCTTCCCTCTCGTGCTCTCTATCTCTCATTCTCTCTCTCTCAAATAAATAAAATCTTTAAAAAAAAACAAAAAACGAACAAACAGATGAAAAGCAGAAACAGACCCATAATTACAGAGAACAAACTGATGGTTGCCAGAGAGGAGCAAGGTGGGGGATGGCCAAAATGAGTGAAGGGGAGTGGGACATACGGGCTTCCAGGTATGGAGTGAATAAGTCATGGGGATAAAATACAGTGATACTGTAATAACATTGTACATTGACAGATGGTAGCTACACCCGTGGTGAGTATAGTGTTAACATGTAAACTTCTCAAATCACTGTGTTGTACACTTGAAACTAATGTAACATTGTGTCAGCTATACTTCAATAAAATTTTTTGATTTAAATGGATAACCTATTAAAATAGAACGCAAATCCAAATTCTCTATTTCATTTTCCTCTTAGGCATGAATCCTACAAAACTCAGTATAGAGCAATGTTTGTGATGAATTGTTCTGTCAACAAAGAGGAGGTTCTAAGATACAAAATCCCAGAGAACAGGAAGAAAAGGCGAGGCCATAAGAAGATGAGGTCTAACCATGAAGATGCTGCAGAGCAGGCCGAGGCGCAAGTGGAAGAAATCTACCACCCAGTCATGTGCACCGAATGTTCCACTGAAGTGGCAGTCTATGACAAGGACGAAGTCTTTCATTTTTTCAATGTTTTAGCAAGTCATTCTTAAATAGCTGAGTTGGCATTTAATTGCCCAATACAGTATATGAGGCAGATATGGACAGGTATTTTCCTCCTGCCTATTCATATCAAGTGACATTCTGAGCGGTTATTTGAGGATGCAGTGTTTATCTTTTTGAAAGAGAATGGTTGTCAACCTTCATCCCTCCACCCCCTTAAGAAATTTTTTTTTCCCTAGCTCTGATGGGACTGATTATTCATTCCCTTTTTGAGGGGCATTTGGAAATGATGGGGCTTTTTATATATTAAAGCTCTTTAGAATTAAAATGTTCTGGAGTTATAAGTAATCTTTGTTTTAGTGTTATTTTTATTTTGGTTATACTTGTGGTGTGATTAAACAAGAAACTATTGCCTGGCTTCTGTGTATATTGTTTTTGCTAAGAAGTATCTTTATTTACTTTCTACCCCATAGTATGGAGTGACAGTATTTAGTAACTATGACAGTTACATGGAGTTAATATTGCCAGGTGCTTTGAGTAATTAATACAGGTCTTTCCCTAAAAGGATTGCATAGTAACAGTATACTAAATGTAGTGAATTAACACAGTAAATAGAAATTTATGGTGAGGAAGAGCAACCTCACCCTCGACCCTTAGACTTAAAAGTCCTGTTGCTGCCTCTTGTGCCCCCATTTGTTCTGAAATTTCTGTTGCCAGCAACCAAAGTATTGTTTTTTCCTTTTTTATATTAATAATATAAAAATCATTAGTGACAGCTTGGAGGAAATTGCATTGTAGGCATCTGTGCTTTTGAAAAGAATGATTGGACTATTTCCCAAAACATTGGGAAACTCAGGGTCCTGATATCTAATAGTAGAGTGGAATAAAGTCAGAAACTATATATTTTTTTAAAGATTTTATTTATTAGAGAGAGAGAGAGAATGAGCAGGGGAAGTAGCAGAAGGAGAAGCAGATGCACTGCTGAGCAGGGAACCTGATGTGGGACTCAATCCTAGGACTCCAGGATCATGACCTGAGCCAAAGGCAGACACTTAACTGACTAAGCCACCCAGGTGCCCAGGAAATATATTTTTTTAAAGGTTTTATTTATTTATTAGAGAGAGGGAACACGAGGAGGGGAAGGGGGAGAAGACTCCCAGCTGAGTGGGGAGCCTAATGTGGGGCTCAATCCTAGGACCTTGAGATCGTGACCTGAGCTGAAGTCAGATGCTTAACCAACTGAGCCACCCAGGTGCCCCAGGAAATATGTTTTTTTTTTTTAAGATTTTATTTTTTAATTTTTGAAAGTTAATCTCTAATGTGGGGTTAGAACCCATGACCTTGAGATCAAGAGTCACATGCTCTACTGACTGAGATAGGCAGGTGGCCCAGGAAATATGTTTTAATTCAGGTTCTATCACACTAATCTTGGTCAAATCTGTTCCTTTGAGTCCCAGTTTTCTCATCTATAAAATGAAAAGACTGGACTAGAGCAGTGATTCCTCGCAGAGGTCAGGGCTCAGCCGAGCTTGAGGGGGACCTCTATATACTCCCTCAGAGAATGATACACCTCCAGAAGGGAAAACATGTTCTTCCCACTGCCTTGCCTTCTATGCTTTGTAAAAGCTACACAGAAGGAGAGCTGGAACCAGTGATGGTGTGGTGTTTGTATGAATTGGGTGGAGGCAGAAAAATGACAGATTTTGCTTCTCTGGACTTTCCAATGTCTTAATAGCATATTTTATAATTTTTATAATATGCTGATATCTGATTGGAAGCAGTATGTATATATACATCTAAAAGTTTCAAAATATTGCCAGATGATATGTTACAAAATAATACTACTAGTCTATTTTAACCTTGTTTTTGCCATATTACAGCTTTGGAAGATCTCTTTCCCACTTACTGTCGTTGCAAACCCTACTTTCTTCTCAGATCCTACAACCACCCCTCCATTGTATGCTCATCTCTACTTCACGGCAAGGTTCTCAGTAGTCTTATACATAAAGACCACCGGGGGCAGACATGTAAAAGGCCATACTCAGAATGTTACTCAATAATAAAAGTGAGGCAGGAAATCAATATATAAAGATATAACTTCTGGCAATAACATAAAGGGGAGGGACAGGGCGCCTGGGTGGCTCAGTCGGTTAAACGACTGCCTTTGGCTCAGGTCATGATCCTGGAGTCCCGGGATCGAGTCCTGCATCGGGCTCCCTGCTCCGCCGGGAGTCTGCTTCTCCCTCTGACCCTTCTTCCCCCCTTTCATGTGCTCTCTTTCTCTCATTCTCGCTCTCAAATAACTAAAAAAAAAAAATAAAGGGGAGGGACAGAACTGTGTAGAAGCAGAGTTTTGTGTACTATTGACGCTAAGTTCAAGCTAGTTTGTCAGAAATTTAAGATGGCGGGGTGCCTGGGTGGCTCAGTCAGGCGTCTGCCTTCCCCTCGGGTCATGATCCCGGAATTTTGGGATCGAGCCCCTCATTGGCTCTTTGCTTGGCGGGGAGTCTGCTTCTCCCTCTCCCTCTGATCTCCCCTCACTTGTTTGCTCTCTCTCTTGCTCACTCTCAAATAAATAAAATCTTAAAAAAAAAAAATTTAAGATGGCAATTATAATTCCCAGGGTAACCATGAAGCTGTTGCAACAAGAATAAAGTGATCCAAGAATAGAGTATAATATATTTGAGTATTGTATTATAAAATATAAAGCTGTACAGCTCTTCTTTATGTCTTTATTTCTCATTTTATTTATTTTATTTTTTGGGAGAGAGAGAATGCGTGAGCAGTGTGGGGGAGGGAGGGGCGGAGGGAGAGATCTCAAACGGACTCCGTGCTGAGTGCAGAGCTTGTGACTGAGATAACGTATGACCTGAGCAGAAATCAAGAGTTGGATGGATGTTTAACCAACTGAGCCACCCAGGAGCCCCATGTCCTTTTATTTAAAAAAAAATAATAATTCTTTGAAATATCACTTACGGAAATTGGTGGTGAACACTGTTCTGGCTTGAAGCAGAGTGGACTGTGATAGTTGCCCCACCTCATTTTTTTTTTTTTTTTTAAGCAGGCTCCATGCCTAGCGTGGAGGCCAACAGGGGGCTAGAACTCATGACCCCTGAGATCAAGACCTGAGCTGAAATCAAGAGTCAGATGCTTAGCCCGCTGAGCCACCCAGGCGCCCCCACTGCAATTTTTTTTTTTAAAGATTTATTTATTTATTTGAGGGAGAGAGAATTAGAGATAGAGAGCATGAGAGGGAAGAGGGTCAGAGGGAGAAGCAGACTCCCCGCTGAGCGGGGAGCCCGATGCGGGACTCGATCCTGGGACTCCAGGATCATGACCCGAGCCAAAGGCAGTCGCTCAACCAACTGAGCCACCCAGGCGCCCCCCACTGCAATTTTTAATGCATAGCTTTGATTGTTCTTTTGTTTTCTTTTTCTTTTTTTTTTTTTTTTAAGATTTTATTTATTTGACAGAGAGAGACACAGTTAGAGAAGGAACACAAGCAGGGGGAGTGGGAGAGGGAGAAGCAGGCTTCCCGCTGATCAGGGAGCCGGATGCGGGGCTTGTTTCCAGAACCCTGGGATCATGACGTGAGCCAAAGGCAGACGCTTAGCAACTGAGCCACTCAGGCGCCCTGTTCGCCCCTGTTCTGTTTTCTTAGGATGCTATCTACAATGTGATATCTGCAGATTATTTAACAATCCGTGCTTTTCAGTATAGCCTTTTGTATTACAAAATACATTTTGTAATTGTAAATGTTTTTCTCTTATCTCTGTTAAAGAGCTACACAGGAGCCTTTAAAGAACCGTTTGTGGTCTTAATCTGTCCCCATTCCCTTTGTATTTGTTTCTATTTATTTATTTATTTATTTTTTATTTTTAGTATTTTTTTTAAAGATTATTTATTCGACAGAGAGAGAGAGAGCACAAGCAGGGGGAACAGCAGAGGGAGAGGGAGAAGCAGGCTCCTACTGAGCAGGGAGCACAACGTGGTGCTCGATCCCAGGACTCTGGGATCATGACCTGAGCGGAAGGCAGTTGCTTAACCAACTGAGGTACCCAGGCGCTCCCCCTTACCTTTTTAAATGAAGCACAAATTATTTAATATTTCAATGAAATTTAAATATGTGGGCCTGGGGCTATGGTTTGGTGATCCCACTGAAACTGTTCTTTTTCCTGATCAGCTTGGCTCACTGTATTAGTTTTTATTGCTGTGTAACAAATGACCACAAACTTAGTGCATAAAAATGGCACATTTATCACCCCATAATTTCTGTGAGTTGGGAGTGTGGGGACAGCCTAGTGTCTTATACTCAGGGTCTCAGAAGGTTGTAATCAAGTTTTCGGCCAGGTTGCATTCTCGTCTGGAGACTTGACTGGGGAAGATTCTACCTCCAAGCTCCCTTAAATTATTGGCAGAATCCACCTCTTCATTCTTATAGGACTGAAGTTGCTGTTTTCTTGCTGGTTGTAAGCCAGGAGCTGCTCTTAGCTCCCAGAGAGTACCTACTTTTAGATGTGGGCTTCTAACACTATGTATGGAAATACAGCATGAAATCTGTTGCTTGTTAAGTCTGTCACTTCTGTTTCAAAGGGCCCAGGGAGGTATTTATGTTTGGTCTGTTTGCATGTACATCCTATTTGGACTATTTGTGCTTGCTTCTTTTCTTAGCTCCTCATCCTCCTAATCCTTAGAAACTTTGCCCTCTCAACCCCCAGCCCTCCCTTGCAGGAATACTGCATCAGGCTTTCTGAAGTATTATCAGGGATTTGGAACTAAAGGAGACAGGCAGTTAGGGAGTGGAAGGAGAAAAGGTAGACCCTACCCTGTCATATCAGATAGTAAGATGCACCTATATCCAATGTTGAATATTTTCCTTATAAAACCTTTTGAATGGATTATTCTTATTTTTGAAATTATTGGACTATATTGACTCATTTATGATTTGATATGATTTTTATTTATTTTTGATTTGATATGATTTTTATTTTTTATTTTTTTAAAAGATCTTATTTGTCAGAGAGAGAGAGAGAGAACACAAGCAGGGGGTGCGGCAGGCAGAGGGAGAAGCAGGCTTCCCGCTGAGCAAGGAGCCCGATGCGGGGCTCAATCCCAGGACCGTGGGATCATGACTTGAGCTGAAGGCGGATACCCAGCCGACTGAGCCACCTAGGCGTTCCGTGATTTGACATGATTTTTAAACAGTCATTGTGCATACATGGGAGTTCTTAAGAAATACAAAAATCTAATGTACTAATTTTCAAACATAATGAAAATCATATATGTTTTAAATTTAAAAATTAATGAAGTTTATATGTGAATTAAATTAAACATCTCTTATGTTTTATTCAGAACCAGGAACTGCCCATTCCCTGCCCAGATCGCAGACATTTTTTTCCCTGTGCATTTTCTTTTCTGGAAAAGCTTATGGGCCCCGAGTGCTGTGCCTGCAGTGCCACATGGATAAACTGGTTTTGTTTGACTCTTCTTGTGGATCAGTAAGGGGACAAAAGGTTAGCAGCAGTTTACCAACATCCCATACTCAGAAAATTAAGCAATTTCAGTAATTCTTTTTTTTTTTAAAGATTTTATTTATTTATTTGAGAGAGAGAGAATGAGAGATAGCACGAGAGGGAAGAGGGTCAGAGGGAGAAGCAGACTCCCCGCCGAGCAGGGAGCCCGATATGGGACTCGATCCTGGGACTCCAGGACCATGACCCGAGCCGAAGGCAGTCGCCCAACCAACTGAGCCACCCAGGCGCCCGCAATTTCAGTAATTCTTAATAGTGTGACAGATTTTACTTTCACTTAATAGGTGTTAGTTTATGGGACTTAGGGAAGCACAGGAAAATTTTTCTTCATACTAAAGCAATTCTAGGCAGAATACTTTTCATTTAGATCAGTGCATTAGTTTGCTAGGGCTGCCATATAAAATACCACAGATTGGGTGGCTTAATATACATTTATTTCCTGATAGTTCTGGAGGCTAGAAGTTCAAAATCAGGGTGTCAGCAAGTTTGGTTTCTTCTGAGGTTTCTTGCCTTGCCTTGCAGAAGGCTGCATGCTTGCTGTGTCTTCGCAGGGTGGTTCCTCCGTGTTCACAAGTGTTGTGTTCTAATCTCCTCTTGATAAGAACCAGTAGCAGTGGATTAGGGTTTACCTGTATGACCTCATTTTACCTTAATTATCTCCTTAAAGATCCTGTCTCCAAGTATAGTCACATGTTGAGGAATAGGGGTTAGTGTAGGGGTTAGCTTTAAGGCAAACAGGCTTGAGGGATGGAATGTAGAAAGGTCCTACAGCGACCCCCTGGCTGAATAGACGGGCCCATCAGGTAACCCACCTCAGAATATCCGCAGGCCCTAACTAACCAATGGGCTTCTTAGAACCAGGCACAGTTACCAAAAAAGGGGAAGATTCCAAACTCGGCATACCCCTTCACCTTCCCCCTTTAAAAACAGCCCCACCCACTGCCTCCTCCCAGACAGCTGTCCTCTGCGGTCCTGCCCTCCACTCCATTGCGGTGCATTCAATAAACTTCTATCTCCTTTGTTCTGCCTCGGGTGAATTCTTCGACTGCCCACGTCACTGTTTTCCACCCAAACATCACCCCACATTTGGGGGCCCCCATCTGATCGGACAGACACCCTGTTTAGATGGCACAGTTAGGACTTCAACATATAAATTTTGGGAGGATGCCAATTAAGCCCCTAACAATTGTCATCCTTCATTTTATGAGATGAGCAAAGTTGATGATAAAGCACGTTTCAATGAAGGTGAATCTTATTTTCCATTGTCTTCTAATAGGACCCTCCCACCCCCCACTGATGAAGCATATCAATAGTGGGAGTAAGAGTGTAAGCTAGAAAGCAGGAACAATTTTTTTATAAAAGTTTTTTTTAAGTTTTATTTAAGTAATCTTTACACCCAATGTGGCGTGGGGTTGAACTCACCATCCTGAGATCAAGAGTCATGCTTTTTGGACTAAGCCTGCCAGGCACCCCAAAAGCAGGAACAATTTTGAAGAATTTCTCAGTATATTCCAGAGCCTGGGTGACTGAGCCACCCAGGCGCCCCCCCCCCCATTTCCCCTTTTCTGTGAGATCTCAATGAACTCTCCTTCATATGCCCTGCCCTTCCTTCCCACTTGTGATTTCTCTCCCTCCTTCCCTTTATTTTCAATGTTACTATGTGCTAAGACCTAGAGATACAAAGTAAGAAGAGGCAATATTCTTCTTTTCATAGAGTTTACTGTCTCCTGGGGAGAAGACAGAACCTTAAAAAATACACTGATTTCAGATAGCAACTGAGTTATGTCTTGATGTAAGTGCACCTGCTAGAAGAGTGACTGAGTGTGGGTGTGTGTTTTAAATTTAAATAAAGCTTGGAGAGGACGCCTGGGTGGCTCAGTTGGTTAAGCGTCTGCCTTCAGCTCGGGTCATGATTCTGGGGTCCTGGGATCGGCCCCTGGTGGGGCTCCCTGCTCAGGGGGGAGTCTGCTTCTTCCTCTCCCTCTGCCCCCCTCTGCCCCACAGCTTGTGCTTGTTTTCTCTCGCTCTCTATCTCAAATAAATAAATAAAATCTTAAAAAAAAAAAAGCTTGGGGAAGGCCCAAGGAAGTGATTTGAGTTGAAACTTGCCCATTGAGAAGAGTTATTTTTTTGCTCCTTGATATTTGGGTTGCTTTTATTTTTATTTATTTATCTTGCTATTATAGAATTAGTGGAGCCCAATGTGGGGCTTAAACTCAGGACTGACCCTGAGATCAAGAATTGGAGCTTAACTGACTGAGCCACTCAGGTTCCCCCTGTTTATCTTGCTATTATATTTTTTATTTTTTAAAAGATTTTATTTATTTATTTGAGAGAGAGAGAATGAGAGAGAGAGAGCATGAGAGGGAAGAGGGTCAGAGGGAGAAGCAGACTCCCTGCTGAGCAGGGAGCCCGATGTGGGACTCGATCCCGGGACTCCAGGATCATGACCTGAGCCGAAGGCAGTCAGTCGCTTAACCAACTGAGCCACCCAGGCGCCCTATCTTGCTATTATAAACATTGGTATCATGAACATTCTTATACACGTTTTTTTTTTTTAAGATTTTATTCATTTATTAGAGAGAGAGATTGAGAGAACAAGTGAAAGGAGGGGCTTTTTAAGATTTTATTTATTAGAGAGAGAGAGATTGAGAGAACAAGTGCAAGGAGGGGCAGAGGGAGAAGCAGACGCCCTGAAGACAGTGAGCCTGACTTGGGACTCGATCCCAGGACCCTGGGATCATGACCTGAGCAGAAGGCTTAACAACTGAGCCACCCAGGTGCCCCGGTGCAATTGCTTTTAAATAAAAAAGACAGATTCCCACTTTAATCATTCTGAATTGCTTACTTTTGGGTTAACATCTATGTTTTTATAAGGCACAACTAACTATATTAGGTATTATTAATTCTTAAGGTTAGTAAGATTTGAAATCCATATATAAGCAATAGATATATTAATTACATATATATGACTAGCAGCTGATTAAAATTCACACCTTTATATAAAATATTTCTAAGTATTTATCGATGATAAATTCAGACCTAAGGTTCCTTAAAATATATTAACTGACATTATAGTAGGGCTAATGGGGTAGTAGAGAAGTACTTCCTGTGTCAGTGATTTAATACAAAGTGATTATTTACACAGACACACACGGGCATTCACATAGCTTCCTCCCATTCATTAAACCAAAATGCTGATCTCTCAGTTTCACTGTGTTTCTGTTTGAGCAGATGCTGTGTTCTATAGGAAGATGCTTGAAGTTTTTGGGAAACATACCAGTTATCAAGACTTACTATAAGCATGCACAGTGGGCTGCTAGTACCACTACTTCCTGATGCTGCTTGTGGAATCTATTTAGACCTTTTGCTTTTCAGCTGTGGGACTTAATATTTGTTAGTGGTTTCCTTATGGGCTCTGAAGTGAGAGAAACCCGTTTTGGTGTGAGCTGATTAATTTATTGGCTGCTATAGCAGCAGCATCTCCTGGGGGCCCCAAAATACTACATTTTGATTTAGGTGGATTCTTCTCCCTTTCTTTACTGGGGTTTTTCCTTTTCCTTTCACAGAAACCAAAAGACTTTCATTTCACTCATAGTGAGTTCGTCATTTTCTTCACTTTCACTGAAGTCAGATCACTAATAGAGGGTCTAATGTGTCCACTTGAAGGAATGGTCCTCTGTCCTACCCAAGCATTAACCATCATGAAAATCATCTCTGTTATTTTATCCAAATTTAAATAATCACTACTTGTGCTGCAATTAGAGAAATGGGAAGGCTCATTCATTCTTTTTGTTTTGGTGCTGCCGTATTTTTCAATTCTTTTACCCCGGAGTCTCTGCACACCAGTGGAGACCGTTGATGGTTCCTTCCCGATAATGCTGATGAACTTCTTTTTGTTTTAATGTAAGTCTTTAATTCCACTTAGTTAACATGCAGTGTTATATTAGTTTGCTGATTAACTTCTTAATCTCTCTGGTAGAGCTTGTCATTTAAGCGTGGAGTTTTCTCTTGAATGGAGCATCTTCCTCAGGTTTTTCAATTTTGAATTTAGTGTTTGTCTCCAATTCCAGATTATTTTTGGATTTTTAATTTTTAATTTTATTTTTTGAAGGATTTTATTTATTTATTTTTGAGAGAGAGAATGAGAGAGAGAGAGAGAGAGAAAGCATGAGAGGGGTAAGGGTCAGAGAGAGAAGCAGACTCCTCGCTGAGCAGGGAGCCCCATGCAGGACTCGATCCCAGGACTCCAGGATCATGACCTGAGCCGAAGGCAGTCGCTTAACCAACTGAGCCACCCAGGTGCCCCTATTTTTGGATTTTTTAAAGGTACAGTTAAACAATATCACTATCATGGTCTCTGTTTGAGTGCCTTAACTTTCGTAATTGTCTGGCCTAGCTTTTCTATTTTTTTTTTAAGATTTTATTTATTTATTTGACAGAGAGAGAGCACAAGCAGAGGGAGTGGGAGAGGGGAGCCCGATGTGGGGCTCGATCCCAGGGCCCTGGGATCATGACCTGAGCTGAAGGCAGACGCTTAATGACTGAGCCACCCAGGTGTCCCTTTTTTTCCTATTTTTAATTGAAGTGTAATTGCCATATATTATGTTATTATATTGGTTTCAGGCATATAACATAGTGATTCGGCAAGCCAAGTGTTCAGAAATATGGGAGTTCAGCAAGACGACTGAATAGAAGATATATATATATGTAAAATTTGGCTTTAATGCATGTGTTGTATGGTATATGAATTATATCTCAGTACAGTTGCTGTATTAAAAAAAATCTGGTATTTGCTTTGCTTTTGGATGAGACGCAAAGCCATTCCTGTTGTTAGCACAAGCTATAAATGTTCAGTTACATAGTCCCCACTCACCAAAGCTCTATACTCACCAGCCCTAGTTGATTTAAAAAAACATAATGGCTGTATTGAGATATAATTCATATACTGTACAATTTGTCCATTTAAAGCCAATTGTTTTTTTTTTAAGATTTTATTTATTTATTTGACAGAGAGAGACACGGCAAGAGAGGGAACACAAGCAGGGGGAGTGGGAGAGGAAGAAGCAGGCTTCCTGCTGAGCAGGGAGCCGGATGCGGGGCTCAATCCCAGGACCCTGGGACCATGACCTGAGCCGAAGGCAGATGCTTAACGACTGAGCCACCCAGGCGCCCCGCCAATTGGTTTTATAAATCAATCTTATATTCAGTCATCTTGCTAGACTCTTGTGTTCCTAAACTTTTATCTTGGCTTTTTTTTTCTGGGTAGACAACTCTGTCATCTATGAATAATGGCATTTCTTTTTTCCTTTCCAATCCTTATGCCTTTTATTTCTTTCTCTTACTGGACTGGTGAGGATCTCCAGTAAAATGTTGAAAAGAAGCATTGATTGTAGGCATTCTTTTTTTTTTTAATTTTAAAGGTTTATTTATTTATTTATTTGAGAGAGAGAGAGAGTGAGAGAGAGAGAGAGAGCACATGAGAGGGGGGCGGGCCAGAGGGAGAAGCAGACTCCCCGCTGAGCAGGGAGCCTGATGTGGACTGGATCCCAGGACTCCAGGATCATGACCTGAGCCGAAGGCAGTCGCTTAGCCAACTGAGCCACCAAGGTGCCCGATTGTAGGCATTCTTGTTTGTCCCTGACTTAAAGAGTATGCTTCTAATGTTTCGTTTTTTTTAGATTTTATTTTATTTATTTATTTGAGAGAGAGAGAGAGAGAGAGAAAGAGCAAACTGGAGGGAGAGGGAGACAGAATCTGAAGCAGACTCCATGTGGATTGCAGAGCTGGTCATGGGGCTCAGTCTCATGACTGCAAGATTATGACCTGAGCTGAAACAAAGAGTGGGCTGCTTAACCGACTGAGCCACCCTGGCACCCCTGCTTCTAATGTTTTAAGAAATCATGTTTGGCATCGGGGTGCCTGGGTGGCTCAGTTAGTTAAGCATCTGCCTTGGGCTCAGGTCACGATCCCAGCGTCCTGGGATCGAGCCTTGCATCGGGCTCCCTACTCAGCTGGGAGCCTGCTTCTCCCTCTGCCTGTCGCTGCCCCTGCTTGTGCTCCATCTCTCTCTCTCTCTGTGTCAAATAAATAAATAAAATCTTAAAAGAAAAAGAAATCATGTTTGCTGTAGTTTTTTTTTTTTGGTGGATATATTTTATCAGATTAATTATGCTTGGCTAGAAGTTTTTATAATTAATGTGTATTGAATTTAATCAAATACATTCTCTGTTTATTAAAATGATTAGTTTCTTTTTTTTTTAAAGATTTTATTTATTTTTTAACAGAGAGAGAGAGACAGTGAGAGAGGGAACACAAGCAGGGAGAGTGGGAAAGGGAGAAGCAGGCTTCCCGCCGAGCAGGGAGCCTGATGTGGGACTCGATCCCAGGACCCTGGGATCACGACCTGAGCCAAAGGCAGACGCTTAATGACTGAGCCACCCAGGCGCCCATGATTAGTTGCTTTTGATTAGGGAATGTTATTTATAGATTTTATAAATGTTAACTACCCTTACATTTCTGGGATAAAGTCAACTAGTTTATAGTATCGTGTGGAAAAGGGTTAACATAGCTGGCCTGACTTTGAAAGGCCTGCTTACCAGGTTAGTTCTTGGCTAGCATCTGAGAGAGAACCAGGAATTTTGGGAAGGTTCTAACACCCTAACTGATAAGAATGGCTCACTCTGCCTAAACTGTTTGTATAAACAATGTGATTTATGCTGAACACTTGCTTTCCTTCAGAGGGTCTGGAATTTTGGTACTGCTAGGCAGAGGGTACCTATGTGACCAACCCCAAATAAAAACCTTGGGAACCACATCTCTAATGAGCTTCCTTGGTAGAGAACATTTCACACA
This sequence comes from Zalophus californianus, assembly GCF_009762305.2. Taxonomy (NCBI): domain Eukaryota; kingdom Metazoa; phylum Chordata; class Mammalia; order Carnivora; family Otariidae; genus Zalophus; species Zalophus californianus. The sequence goes on along the minus strand of NW_023365537.1, from coordinate 30,910 downwards.
TGTCATAACTTGTTGTTAGGGGAATTAAGTGTGTCCTGATGATTCTACTCGGTGTCTCTTAGAAACTTGTGCCTTGTTTCCTTTGGACTTTGCTCATGTGACTTTCTCCTTTGCCTATTTTGCTTTGTACCCTTTCACGGTAGTAAATCATAGCCACGAGTGTGACTATATGAACCAGTGAACCTGGGTGTGATCTTGGGAACCCGCCCCTGGCACAATTACAATTTTTATTATTTATTATTATTATTTTTTAATTTTTAAATAGGCTCCACACCCAGCAGAGCTTGAACTCACAACCCTGAGATCAAGACATGAGCTGAGATCAAGAGTAGGACCCTGAACTGACTGAGCCGCCCAGGCACCCCTAGTTTTTTTTAATAGATAATTTTTTAGAATAGTTTTAGGTTCATATCATAGTTTTTATATATTTCTGGATTTGCTTTGCATATTTAAATTTTATTTTTATTTTAAAATTTTTAAAAGATTTTTTTTTTTTACACCCAACATGGGGCTTGAACCTACAACTGCAACATCAAGAGTCATATTTTTCTACTGACTAAGCCAGTCAGGCATGCCTTGGTTTGCATATTTTTAATGTTTTTATAGCTTTATTGAGGTATAAATGATGTACAATAAATTGCATACTAAAGCGTTCAATTTTATTAATTTTGACGTATGTATATATCCATGAAACTATCACCACAGTCAAGGTATTAAAGGTACCTATCATCCCAAATAGTTACCTTATGCCTCTTGGTTATCCATTTCTTTTCCCCAACAGCCCCCCACCCCAGGCAACCACTGATCTGTCAGTATAGTTTGCATTTTCGCATTTTCCAGAATTTTACATGAATAGACCTCTTTGTCTGACTTCTTTCACTTAGCCTACTTATTTTGACATTTATCCATGTTGTTGCATGTATAAATGTTCCTTTTTATTGCCACGTAGTATTCTATTGTTTGAATTTCTTATGAATTATTATTATTTTTAAAGATTATTTGACAGAGAGAGAGAAAGTACAAGCAGGGGGAGTGGCAGGCAGAGGGGGAGGGAGAAGCAGACTCCCCGCTGAGCAGGGAGCCCGATGTGGGACTCAATCCCAGGACCCTGGGATCATGACCTGAGCTGAAGGCAGACGCTTAACTGACTGAGCCACCCAGGCGCCCCTGAACTTCTTATGAATTATATTACAATTTGTTTATCCATCACCTGTTGATAGACACTTGGATTATTTCCAATTATTGGCTATTACAAATAAAACTGCTATACATATTCATATACAAATCTTTGAGTGGGCACATGCCTTCATCTCTCTTTGGTAAATCTAGAAGTAGGATGGCCAGCTAGGTGTATGGTTGGTATATATTTAATTTTTTAAGAATCTGCCAAACTATTTTCAAAAGTGATTGCAACACTTGGCATTCCTACCAGCTATGTACTAGAGTTTCAACTGCTGCACATCTTCAACATTTGATGTAGTCAGTCTTTTTAATTGTAGCCATTCTTTTTTTTATTTAAGATTTTATGTTTAAGTAATCTCTACATCCAATGTAGGGCTCAAACTCACAATCCTGAGATCAAGAGTTGCATGCTCTCCTGGTGCCCCTAATTGTAGCCATTCTATTGGGTATATAGAGATTTCTCATTATGGTTTCAATTTGCATTTCCCTAATAACTAATTGATATCGGTCATCTTTTCTTATGCTTATTTGCCATCTTTGGTGAATGGTTTGTTCATATTGATTTTATTTTTAAGTAATCTCCACCCAATGTTGGGCTTGAACTCATGACCCTGAGATAAGGAGTGCCTGACCTTGGAGATTCTAATAAATTTATCCTGGACTCTGCTTTAGGCAGTTGGAAATCTTTCACCTGCTCAGTGAATTCTTGGCAATACTGTCCCTAATTTGTTTCTACTTCTTGGTTTGTCTTGTTGATTTTACCCTATGCAGTTTTACACACACACACACACACACCCTTTACTCAAACTAAGCATTTTATGAATTTAGTAACTTTACTCAGGTCTAAGGTAGGATATTTATGTAGTCTAGGCCTCCACCTGCTTCCCTCCATGGGCTTCTTTGTTAAAAGGAAACAAAGGCCAGAGCTTCCTTTTTGTCTTCCTCTCAGTTCCACACCCAATCTCATAATATCGCATAATAAAAGTCTTATATGAAAAATCCACAGCCAATGTCATACTCAATGGTGAAAAACTGAGAACTTCTCCCCTAAGGTCAGGAACAAGACAAGGATGCCCACTCTCACCACTTGTATTCAACATTGTCCTAGAAGTCTTAGCCACAGCAACCAGACAGCATAAAGAAATAAAAGGCATCCAAATTGGTAATGAAGAAGTAAAACTCTTACTGTATGCAGACCTAACCCTAAAGACTCCACCAAGGAACTACTAGAACTGACAAATGAATTCAGTAAAATTGCAGGATACAAAATCAATGTAAAGAAATCTGTTGTGTTCCTATACGTTAGTAATGAAGCAGCAGAAAGTGAAATGAAGAAAACAATCCCATTATGATTGTGCCAGAAAATATCAAGGAATAAAATTAACCAAAGAGGTGAAAGAGCTGTATTCTGAAAACTATAAAACACTGATGAAAGAAATTCAAGATGATGCAAAGAAATGGAAAAACATTCCATGTTCATGAGTTAGAAGAACAGATATTATTAAAATGTCTTTGCTGCCCAAAAGAATGTATACATTTAATGCAATCCCTATCAAAATACCAACAGCGTTTTTCACAGAACAAACAAAATTTTGTATGGAACCACAAAAGATCTTGAATAGCGAAAGCAATCCTGAAAAAAAAAAAAACTGGAATCATCACAATTCTAGATTTCAAGTTATATTACAAAGCAGTAGTAATTAAAACAGTATGGCGCTGGCATAAAAATAGACACGTAGATCAATAGAACAGAATAGAAAGTCCAGAAATAAATCACAATTATATGGTCAATTAATCTTTGGCTAAGGAGGAATGAACATGCAATGGAAAAAGACTGTCTTTTCAACACATGGTGTCAGGAAAACTGGACAGCAACATGCAGAAGAATGAAACTGGACGACTTTTTTCACCCTACACAAAAATTCAACTAAATGTAAGACCTGAAACCATAAAAATCCTTGAAGAGGGCACAGGCAGTAATTTCTCTGACATTGGCCGCAGCAGCAACATTTTTCTGGATGTGTCTTCTGAGGCAAAGGAAATAAAAGCAAAAATAAACTATTGGGACTACATCGAAATAAAAAGTTTCTGCACAGCAAGAGAAAACAATCAAGAAAACTAAAGGCAGTTTACTGAATGGGAGAAGATATTTGCAAATGACATCTCTGATAAAGGGTTAGTATCCAAAATATATAAAGAACTGATACAACTCAATACCCCAGAAATAAATAATCCAATTAAAAATGGGCAGAAGACATGAACAGACATTTTTCTAAAGAAGACATACACATTGTCAACAGACACATGAAAAGATGTACATCATTCATCAGCAGGGAAACACAAATAAAAACTACAATGAGGTATCACCTCATACCTGTCAGAATGGCTAAAATCAACAACACAAGAAACAACAGGTGTTGGTGAGGGTGTGGAAAAACAGGAACCCTCATGCACGGTTGGTGGGAATGCAAACTGGTGCAGCCACTGTGGAAAACAGTATGGAGTTACCTCAGAAAGTTAAAAATGGAACTACCCAGTGATCCAGCAAGCACACTGCTGGGTATTTACCACCAAAATACAAAAACGCTAATTCAATACATGCACCCCTATGTTTATGGCCACATTATTTACAGTTACCAAACTATGGAAGCAGGCCAAGTGTCCATCAGTAGATGAATAGGTGAAGAAGAGGTGGTATATATAGATAATGGAATATTATTCAGCCATAAAAAAGAGTGAAATCTTGCCAATTGCAACAACATGGATAGAGCTAGAGAGCATAATGCTAAGTGAAATAAGTCAGAGAAAGACAAATACCATATGATCTCACTCATGTGGAATTTAAGAAGCAAAACAGATGAGCAAAGGATAAAAAGGAGAGACAAACTGAGAAACAGACTCTTAACTATAGAGAACAAATTGATGGTTACCAGAGGGAGGTAGATGGGGGCTGATAGAAATAGGGGATGGGGATGGATTAAAGAGTATACTTATCATGATAAAAAAAAAACATGTCAAGGAAAAAGGAAGCTCAAGAACATTCAAACATTCATCCTAATACAGACACCTGCTACTATCTTTCCTCTGCTTTGGTCAGGTGGGGTGTGTTTCTTCTACTTCTAGAGCTAGAACAATGCTAGCCCCAAACACACTCCAGGTGTGGAAATCTGGCTTATCGGTGCCAAATATGGCCTAGTCGTTTTTTTTCCGCTCGATCCCATTTCTTAGCCAGGGCTAAGGGTTTGCTGTATTACAGGGCTTTGAGAGGGGTTGTGAAATGTGAGGATGTGCAGTGTGGATTTGCTTACAGCAAGATTGTGGAGAGCATTGATGGATACTTACAGATGATTCATCTGCACAGGGGATGGAAATGTTTTGAGCTAAGGGGAAGAAAAATTGCAATGGCCTTACCACAGATCCAAGGACTGAGGAGGAGTTTCAAGGCTGGGCTGCTTGGGCTCTAGGAATCATGGTTTGTTCAGAATCCTATCTAGCAAGCAAGCATTTTCTCTATAGTACAGCCTTTGGGCTTACGACTGGAGAAACTTTCTACCCTTTTTTCCCTCTTTTATACTTGTTTTATCTGTTTTTCATATATTTCATTGGTCCACCTGGAATTTATTTTGGCTTGAAATTGTATTAAATGTATACCTATAAAATAATACATGTATACATTAAATATATTAAGTATATACATTAAACATATACAGTGTCAGGTCACTGACTTTTTTTTTTTAAGATTATTTATTTATTTATTTGACAGAGACACAGCGAGAGAGGGAACACAAGCAGGGGGAGCGGGAGAGGGAGAAGCAGGCTTCCCGCGGAGCAGGGAGCCTGATGCGGGGCTTGATCCCAGGACCCTGGGATCATGACTGGAGCTGAAGGCAGACGCTTAACAACTGACCCACCCAGGCGCCCCAGGTCACTGACATTTCATGTTTCCAATTTACCAAGCCTTCTCATTATTAAGATCCTCTTTCAGTTTTTGTAAATTCATAAAACTCCCACACATTTTCCAAAGTTTATCTATAGATATTTTGTTTTGTTTTGTTTGCTATTGCAAATGGGATCTTTTGTCCATTATATTTTCTAACAGGTTGTAGTTGGAGGAAAAGCCACTGATTGTTGTAGGCAATTGCTTTGCTGGATTCCGTAACCTACCACCTTGCTGAGCTTTGAGTTCTAATAGTTTCTCAGGTGATTCTCTTGGGTTTTTTGCCTCTCGTCTGCAGGCAGTCCTCCTCCACTGGTGTCGGGGATATTGCACAGCCCTGCTCCTCCACGAACACATTCTTCTTTGCTACCTTTTTTCTTCTTCTGTTCCTCGAGGCCTTTGCGTTCTCCAGGTTTCAGTCCTTCAACTATTCAAAGCATAATCTCTTCCTTGGAGAATTCATCCAATTCATCCACATTTTAAATAGTATCAGCCTCAATGCCAGTGGCTCCCCAGTCTGTTTTGAGCCTTGACTCTCATTCTGAATGTGCAACAGCATATTGGATTTTTTGAGGACCTCACAAAACCTGCTTCTCTAAAGCTGCACAAACCGGCTGCCCTAGGATTCCTTTATGCCAGTTGTGGTATCCGCCTCCTAGCTGTGTAGGTTTAAAAGTTAAACATTTTCATGGTGATTCCTTTTTCTTTGTTTCACACTTCCCCTTAGTTAACGGATCTTTCTAAATTTTATTTTACTTATTTGAGAGCGAGAATGAGAGAGAAAGAGAAAGAGAGAGATTGTGCAGGAGCACACGAAGAGGGAGGGGCAGAAGGAGAGGGAGAAGCAGACTCCCTGCTGAGCGGGAAGCCCGCTGGGGGCTCGATCCCAGGACCCCGAGATCATGACCTGAGCCGAAGGCAGGTGCTTAACCTACTGAGCCACCCAGGCGCCCCAAGTCTTTTTTTCGTCTCACTCTCAAATGGCCCATATTCATCTATCTTTTCCTTGTAGTCACACTGAGTGCAGGTCATTTTCATCCTTTGTGGACCATTACAACTGCCTGCCACCTGGTTTTCTTTCTTCCAATCTCCCTTTCTTGCACTGGTTTGTCTACTCACCGGTAACTGAGCTCCTTCCATGTGCAGGGACCGTGCTGGGTGCCAGGAATTTGCAGGTCAGTGACGGGCCTGCTGTCAACGAGGTGAGTGAGATGAGATGAGTCGGGAAAGCAGGTAACCAGCAATCACGGTATTGTGTGATAGGTGCCATGGCATCAGTGTAACAGCAGGTGCCACCAGAGTATAGAAGAGGAAGGACTAGGGCTGCTCTGGACAGGAGCTGAATCCTAGGGCATTAGTTTCAACTGGCCAGGAATGCAGCCCTTCGAGGTTAACTCTTTGTTCGACCAAACTCTTCTTTGGGAAATTTTTTTGTCTGAATGCAAATTTTCCATATATCTTTTTCTTTTTCTTTCTTTCTTTTTTTTTTTATAGTAGACTTTAAGGTTCTTTTTCAGGTTTCAATCATCGTAATCCAAGTACAGGACCAAATTTCAAGCTACCAAATGACTGTATTGACTAAGAAACTAAATGTCAGGTATGAATTTGCTAATTACCCCAAATACTATGCTATCTAGAGTGTTTTAATGGCATTTTGGAGATCAACGAGGTTCTCACAGATTTGATGCTGTCCTAGCCCATCTACAGACCTATAATCTGACCAAGTCAGGTTTATTAACCCATTGCAATGGGGGAGGCTACACACCAGAGGACCAAACAAAAGATAAGAGTTAATATAAGATTTGGGGGAAGGGAGGAAATAAAATTTAAATAAAGCAGTATTTTGATAGGCTAGAAGCAAAACAGACTCATGTAAAGGGATCAATGTTAGTTTTAAACTGCTGTGTTGTTTTCTTGGAAACCATAGAGTTTAGATGTGGAATGCTGCATCCCCAACCCCTTTCCTGAAGCTTTGCACCTAGGTTGTAAATCAAGACTGCTTCTCTGTGTCCGGGAATGGATGTTTCCTTTTTACCGATAACATTTTAAATAGCAAAATTTCTTTTTCTTTTTCTTTTTAAAGATTTTATTTATGTATTTATTAGAGAGTGTGAATGAGCGCAAGAGAGAACTCAAGTGGGGAGAGGGGCAGAGGGAGAAGCAGACTCCCTGCTGAGCAGGGAGCCCAACGTGGGGTTCGATCCCTGGACTCCAGGATCATGACCTGAGCCGAAGGTAGACGCCTAACTGACTGAGCCACCCAGGTGCCCCAAATAGCAAAATTTCTGATAATCTATGACTCTGATAATCTATCTAATCTCTAAAGAGAACAAAAACTTTCAGTGAGGTAGAAAGCAGTAGTCACCCAAAGAAGGGGGTTTTGATACTTTAGAGCTATAATGTGTCCTTGGGAGAGATACTTTTCTCTTTATTTTCTGGCTGCCTTCATCTGTAACTGTTACCCTAGCCTGCGCAATGGCAAGGCAGATTTTTAATTTTCACAGTCCTGCCAAACTTGGGCTTTTTTAATGCTCACATTACAATAAAACAGGATCTGTAGACAAAAGGCAGAGGGGTCTGATGAAGGCAGGTTCTCCTCAGTGAGGCCTGTGCTTGGGGGCTACTACTGGCATCAGCTGCTCACCTCTGCAGTTGTAAGGAGGTGTGTGTCCTCACCTGTTCTGTGTTTGGGCTGTGAGCTTCTTGAGAAATGAGCCTTTCAACGATTCCCTTCGTACGGCTGGTTCCTGGGACATGATGTTGAGTGAATTCACACATGAGTCATCAGATTGCTCACCTCCAAGTTTTCACCAATCTGTCACTCTTTCAACATATCCAAGGTGGAGGTGGCAAGTGCTACCTCTCTTCTGAGCGGTGTGTCCCCAGAATCCCAAGGACTGTAAGAGTGCTTTTGACTCCCCCTGTTGCTTAATCAGTGAAGGAGGAAGATAGGTGAGTCATTTGCATATGTGTCAAAAAGCAGCTAACCCAGAGTCTTCATGCAGAGCTGTAAGTCATATTCTGAGCTGCTTGCAGAATCTCTGGCCATGGCCTTTAAAAACACCTCCTGTCCTTTAGCTGTGGAGGCGGGGCACTAGCGCTGGCTCCCGGCTTGAGCTGCCCTGGGGAAGTGTGACCGTGCTCTCTCCTGGAACATCCTTAAATAAAATGCAAATAGGTAAGCAACAGTCATGGATTTGTCAACCCACTGAGTTTAAAAGAAATAGTATCATATTTAGATGAACTCTTAGCTTCTTAAACCACCTTCACTGGGTGTGTAATCTGTCTGTATTGTTGTAGGAGCAGTTAAAAAAAATTTTTTTTTCAGTAATCTCTATACACACAGTGTGGGGCTCAAACTCACATGCTCTTCCCACTGAGCTAGCCAGGCATCCCTAACATGAGTCACTTTACAGGCCCTCAAACCGAATCACTTCTCGGGTTTTTATTATTTTTTTATTTTTATTTATTTTTTAAGATTTTTTAAAAAATTTATTTGACAGAGAGAGAGAGTAAGAGCAGGAACACAGGCAGGGGGAGTGGGAGAGGGAGAAGCAGGCTTCCCGCGGAGTGGGGAGCCCGATGTGGGGCTCGATCCCAGGAACCTGGGATTATGACCTGAGCCGAAGGCAGACGCTTAACGACTGAGACACCCAGGCGCCCTATTTTTTTTTTTTTAGAATTTATTTATTTATTTGACAGAGAGACAGCGAGAGAGGGAGCACAAGCAGGGAGAGTGGGAGGGGGAGAAGCAGGCTTCCCGCGGAGCAGGGAGTCTGATGTGGGGCTCCATCCCAGGACCCTGGGATCATGACCTGAGCCGAAGGCAGATGCTTAACGACTGAGACACCCAGCGCCCCTATTTTTTTATTTTTAAAGATTTATTTATTTGACAGAGATTGAGAGAGCGCAGGCAGGGGTAGTGGCAGGCAGAGGGAGAGGGAGAAGCAGGCTCCCTGTTGAGCAGGGAGCCCGATGTAGGGCTTGATCTCAGGACCCTGGGATCGTGACCCAAGCTGAAAGCAGACACTTAACTGCCTGAGCCACCCAGGTAGGTGCCCCATTCTTAGGTTTTTAAATTGCCAGATGGGGTGTGCTTAACCCAGGGCTCCTATGCATATGCAGAAATGCCAGCTTTCGTGGGGCTCTAGGTACTAGGACCAGAGGGATCTCTTTTTACTGTAGTAAGGTGCTTTATGAAGTAACTTCAGCTTTCAAGTTTCAGCTTTTGGTTCAGAATGATGTTATCAAATCAAATATCGTGGTCCCTGCTTATTAACCATGTGCTTCCATAACATGACCATAATACACCCGTTGCCAAGGCAGGTTTCTGCTATATAATAACATGATAAATAATTCATAGGGAGGATCATAGTCTGTCAAATACTTTGTGCCTTTGTTAGCTTTTACCTGGAGATCTCGAGAGATTTATTATACAGATGATCTAGACTTGCATGAAAAGTGTCTTTTGCCAATGTGTCTTGAATAAAAGAATGATCTCCATCTTAAATGCCTAAAATTTTGCCCTTTATCATTGCAAATGTTGGAATTTAAAAATAATTCGGGAATTTTTAAATTTTAGTTTTTATCTAGTTAATATATAAACTGTTTTAAGAATAATACTAACATACACAAAAACAGTGTTTCCCTCCTCTAGCTATGATGTTGCTACCTAGAGGCATCTCCTTCCAATTTAGTTGTTTTTTCCTGGTATTTACTTCTCCTATCTATATGATATGTTTATACCATGGATTCTTGATTCATCAACTTTAGATAATAGTGTTTATTTTCTATCTGGTCAACAAAGACCTAGAGCAACAAAGAACTCCGCCCCCCTCCCCCCCCCCCCCCCCCGGCCCTGTTTGTGTGTGCCTGCACACGTGCTTTCTCTAAAATAAATAAATAATAAAATCTTATAATGTATTTTTTTGAGGGGGGAGGGGCAGAGGGAGAGAGAGAGAGAGAGAGAGAGAGAGAGAGAATCTTTTTTTTTTTTTTTTTTGGTTGTCAAATGATCCTTTACTGAAACATTTTCCTTTGTAGTTATGTAGTTAACTCGCTGGGCATTCCACCGCACCACTGTTGATGTCATCCATGATGTCATGAGGGTGGCAGCCATCTACATTGCAGCCCACAGACTGGGCAGTCCCCAGGATTTCTTTAATGGTTCCAGAGAGTTCTCTGGCTAAAGATTGGTGTCGCATCTGTTGGGCAATATTGACAATCTCATCAAAAGTGGTATTTCCACTGTGCTTAATGTTTTTCTGCTTCTTTCTGTCTCTTGGTGGTTCCTTGAGGGCTTTGATAATCAGGGCAGAGGCAGAAGGTACCACTTCAATCTGGGCCTGTCTGTTCTGAATGGTCAGTTTCACCATAATCCTTAGACCCTTCCAATCATCGGTTGCCTTGGTGATGTCATCACCAACCTTTTTTGGAGACAGACCCAGCCGGCCGATCTTCAGGGCCAGGGCAGACGTGGCACTGACTTTGCCACCGGTGCACCTCAGGTACATGACTTTGATCTCGTTGGGGTTGAACTTAGGTGGCATGGCGGAGGTGGCTGGTGTCGGATGAACCCAGATTCGGGACGACTGAAGAAAGTTGCACCTTTGCCTCCCCGAGCGGAAAGCCAAAAGGAGAGAGAATCTTAAGCAGGCTCCACACCCAGTGCGGAGTCCTAATGCAGGGCTTGAGATCATGACCTCAGCCAAAAACAAGAGTTAGCTTAACCCACTGAGTCATCCAGGTGCCCCTAAAGATAAAATCTTAAAAAAAAAATAAAAATTACCTTTATTCATTTGCTTAATTTTCTTGAACATCTAAGCAAGTCTTCCCACATCTTTAAGTGCTTTTCAGTGAATCATTCCATGTGGTCAAACCTGTCAGATAATCTAATCTATCCCTTCCAGGTTTTCCTAGAAACCATGCTCCTGGAATCCTTGATCTCACTCTATCTCTCTCTAGCTCCGTCATACACTTGCCATTCTGGGACTTCCCTTTTGCCATAATGTAGGGAATTCTCTTTATTTCTCTCCTTTGTTGGATCTTGCTTCTGGGATTCTATGTCTTAATCATTTTTGGTATAATCCCTCATTTTTTTGTTAGAGCGTATCTTTCTGAGAAAGGGTATATGGGACCTAATATGTAAGAAAGTTTGGCCAGTTAAGAATTTTGATGAGAGGGGCACCTGAGTGGCTCAGTCGGTTAAGTGTCTGCCTTCAGCTCAGGTCATGATCTCAGGGTCCTGGGATGGAGCCCCATGTCGTCGGGCTGTCGGGCTCCCCGCTCAGCAGGGAGTCTGCTTCTCCCTCTCCTCCTGGCCCCCCTCCCCTGCCCCCTCCCCGGCTCGTGCTCTCTCTCCCTCTCTCTCATTCACTCTCTCACAAATGAATAAATAAAATATTTTATTTTATTTTAAAGATCTTGTTTATTTATTTGACAGAGAGAGACACAGCGAGAAAGGGAACACAAGCAGGGGGAGTGGGAGAGGGAGAAGCAGGCTTCCCGCTGAGCAGGGAGCCGGATGCGGGGCTCGATTCCAGGACCCCGGGATCGTGACCTGAGCCGAAGGCAGTCACTTAACGACTGAGCCACCCAGGCGCCCCTAAATAAAATATTTTAAAATAATTTTGATGAGAAATAATTGCCACTAAGAATTTTAAGGGCATTGTTGTCTGTACCCTAGTATCTGGGGTTGCTATCAGATGCCATTTTGATTTCTTTGTACATGACGATGCAGATACTGTTAGTGCCCATTTGTAACCCCTCCACTATGCCCTTTCCCCGCATTCTAAATGCTTCTCCCTGTACATGCCTGGGAAGCTCTGCCTCAGGGCTTTCTCTAGTGCTTAGAGCCCGCAAGGCCCATGCCTACTGCATGATGAAGTGCCAGGCAGATTTAATGGCTTCAGAGTAGCCTGCAACCAATGATTACAGGAGTGGGTGGTTAGTACCCCTTGGGTGGGACAGCTCTGAAGTGTGTTCTACCCTATCTCCAAAAGATCCCTTGTGGGATGGAGTTGTCCACATTAAAGCTTCTTTCTCTCTCTGTCTCACTACTTCCCTACTAAGGCTTTTTTTTGGGATCATCTCCCAAATAAACTACTTGTACTCAGGTTCAAGGTGTGCTTCTGGGGTTACCTAACCTACAACAGCCCGTATTCTACTCCTCTTCTTTTTCCCATGATATTCTGAAATTTCACAGTGATGTGTCTTTAGTTTAGTTGCTGTTGTTGTTTTTAATCTAGAGTAGAGTGGGTCACTCAGATGGCCCATTCAATCTGGATCTTCAGTTGTAGAAGTGTTTTATTTCTTTATAATTTCCCTCCCACTAGGCTCTCGTCTCTTTTAGGATCTTTTGTCAGATGCAGGACCTTCTGGATTTTTTCTTATTCTCTGAGGTTTTATTTAGAAAATGAATGGATAAAAATTTGTTCATCTGTTTGTCTTTATTCCAGCCAGGATAAGTATTGTTCATCTCTTTTTTTAAAAATTTTTTATTATGTTCAGTTAGCCACCATATAGTACATCTATTGTCTATCTCTTTGTCATTTTGTTCTTTCTGGGAGATTTCCTCAACTTAATCTTCTAGTACACCCGTATTGTTTTCTGTTTTATACCTTAGTGCCTTGCCTGGTATTAATAGGTGTTCATTAACAACCATCACCATAACAGCAGAGATGCTTTGGGTCAACTACGTTTGGGACACTCTGGGTTGAACAAAGGACTTCTAAGAGCAGCTAATATGCTAATGTGCATTATAACTGTCCAAGAAGGATCCCCCTACTCCTTTCTTTGGAGAATACCAATATTCCTTGGAACATATTGGGCAATCCTGAACCTGGTCATTTCAATAACTTCCTAATGGGGTTTTTCCTGCCTCCATCTCTCTTATCCTAAATCCACGATTTATATTGTTGCCACAATTTTATTTCTAACTCAAAACCAATCTTTCACGTCAGTTCTCAGAAAGCTTCCCCATTTTCATGAAAAAATACAGTCCATACTCAAGATCTTCAAGACTTTCTATGTTTTGACTCTGACAGGTTTTCCTACTCATTCTTCCACCATTTACCTTATGCATCTGCATGTTTCAGCCAAATTAATCAGGAGTTTTACCTTGGGCTCACAGAGTAACTGAAAGGTCTTGCTCCTGTTCTTCCTTTACCCAGAATGCTCTTCCCTTACCTCCCACCGTCTTCCATGAAGCCCTCTGTGATCTCCTTTCCCATTTGCTACACATGTTGGAATGACTTACTCCCTTCTCTGTGCTTCTACCATTTTGTTCATGATTCTGTTAGACCTATTGCATTTAGCCTTTCAGCTTGTTGTCTCTCTAGTGGAGTCACAGGGCAAGACACTGTCTTTCCCGTCTCATAATTCTAGCATGTCTTGTATTGGGTACTCAATGAAAACTCATTCTTTTTTTTTTTTTTTAAAGATTTTTATTTATTTATTGAGAGAGAGAGAGAGAATGGTAGAGAGAGAGCATGAGAGGGAAGAAGGTCAGAGGGAGAAGCAGACTCCCAGCTAAGCAGGGAGCCCGATGCGGGACTCGATCCTGAGACTTCGGGATCATGACCGGCGCCGAAGGCAGTTGCCTAAGCAACTGAGCCACCCAGGCGCCCAATGAAAACTCATTCTAAAAGAATTAGAAATGGAGGGGCACGTGGTGGCTCAGTCAGTTAAGTGTCTGACTTTGCCTCAGGTCATGATCTCAGGGTCCTGGGATCAAACCCCACATTGGGCTCCCTGCTCAGCGGGGTCTGCTTGTCCCTCTTCCCCTGCCCCTCCCCTGACTCGTGCTCACTCTCTCTCTCGCTCCCTCTCTCAAATAAAATCTTAAAAAAATAAAAAAATTAGAAATGAAAGTACTCTTTGGGATCTAATGTTATACAAAGAAGGTTGCTATACTTAACATTATTGAGGAGTTGATTTCTCAATTTCTAGGTCATCTGGGTACCTTATTAATTTTTCCCTATCTCAATGTTTTTTTAGCAGCTTCATCCCTTCCAGATCAGGGTGAAAGGGAACTGAGAATGAGATTACTGTCAGTTTTGCTGCTATTTAGCAATTTTTAAAAATGTAAGTATTTAATTGGAAAAAAGGTTGAACTTGGGGTTTTAGATTCCATTAATTTTATTCACGAATTCCTACCCCTCACTAGCACAAATTATCAAGGTCTAATTGTATGTTGCCAGATGCATCTTTATTTATTAAGCTCCTAAGATGCTAGCCTCAAACTCTTTCTCAATAATGCCCTAACCTGGTAGAACACTGTGACACTAAGGCCTAAAAAGAATCTAAAATTAGGTAGACTTTATTTTTTTAAATGAGCCTGATAAATTTGAGTGTCATAAATGAAAACACCCACAAAATCTAATTCTGACTGATACTCACATCAATGTGGTTAATTTTGAAGTAAAAAATTCATCAGGAAAAGATTTTACACTAATTCAAAATATAAAAACAGTACTTTGTTCATCCTATAGGATGTCTGTATAATTAGTTTAGGCTCTTCTCTTCCTAGTGCTGAGGAGATGTGGGCAGCAAGAGGATGGGCCCTCCTGGTCAGTCTTGCAAGTTGGCTGTCCTCTTCTTGAAAAGCTGTCTTGGTTTTCTGCCTATGTCTCTGGCCTCCCCTTCTCAGTTTCTTATTGGTTCTTCCATCCCTTTTGACTTAGCATGTTGGAGTCAGAGTTTCCTGGGTGTGGTCCTAGCCTCCCTGTCTGGGCTCCAGACATAAACCGCTAATGGCCCATGTGGTTTCTCCACCTTAAGGTCTCACTCATCATGGCCACTCAGCTCCCCTGATGTCTCCCCCCTGCCTCTGCACACTTTAGCTGGATAACTTCTATTTATCCTTCAGGCTTCCCCCTTTATTTATCTAATAAATACTGAATGCCTAATATGTGGGTTTTTAAAAAACATATAATGTATTATCAGTTTCAGAGGTAGAGGTCAGTGATTCATCAATCTTATATCATATCCAGTGCTCATTACTTCACGCACCCTCCTTAATGTCCATCACCCAGTTACCCCATCCCCCCACCTCCCCTCCAAGCAACCGTCAGTTTGTTCCCTATGATTAACAGTCTCTTATGGTTTGTCTCCCTCTCTGATTTCATCTTTTATTTTTTCCTCTCTTCCCTATGATCCTCTGCCTTGTTTCTTAAATTCCACTATGAGATTATATGATAATTGTCTTTCTCTGGTTGACTTATTTCGCTTAGCGTAATACCCTCTAATTCCATCCACATCATTGCAAATGGCAAGATTTCATTTTTTTTGATGGCTGAGTAGTATTCCATTGTATATATATACCACATCTTCTTTATCCATTCATCTGTCAATGGACATCTGGGCTCTTTCCATAGTTTGGCTATTGTGGACGTTGCTGCTATAAACATTGGGGTGCGGGTGCCCCTTCAGATCACTACATTTGTATCTTTGGGGTAAATACCCAGTAGTGGAATTGCTGGGTCATAGGGTAGCTCTATTTTCAACTTTTTGAGGAACCTCCATACTGTTTTCCAGAGTGGCTGCACCAGCTTGCATTCCCACCAACAGTGTAGGAGGGTTCCCCTTTCTCTGCATCCCTGCCAACATCTGTTGTTTCCTGAGTGTTTAATTTTAGCTCAGCGGGGGTCTGCTTCTCCTGCTCCCTCTCTGCTCTCTCTCTCTCTCAAGTAAATAAAATCTTTAAAAACAAAACAAAACAAAACAAAAACAGTGCTGAGAGTGGACATCCTGGCTGTGTTCCTGACCTTAGGGGAAAAGGCTCTCAGTTTTTCCCCATTGAGAATGATATTTACTGTGGGCTTTTCATATACGGCTTTTATAATATTGAGGTATGTTCCCTCTATCCCTACACTGTGAAGAGTTTTAATCAAGAAAGGATGCGGTACTTTGTCAAATGCTTTTTGGGCATCTATTAAGAGGATCATATGGTTCTTGTCCTTTCTTTTATTAATGTGGTGTATCACATTGATCGATTTGTGGATGTTGAACCACCTTGCAGCCCAGGAATAAATCCCACTTGGTCGTGGTGAATAATCCTTTTAATGTACTGTTGGATCCTATTGGCTAGGATCTTGCTGGGAATTTTGGCATCCATGTTCATCAGGGATATTGGTCTGTAATTCTCCTTTTTGGTGGGGTGCCTAATATGTGTTTAAAAGTCCCATCCTCAGAGAAGCTTTGTCTGATGCCCTGGATCAGTTTAGGTGCCTCTGTTATCAGGTAAACCATGTTCTTCCTATTAGAGTACTTACTACAGTGGAAGTTACATGGTTTAAAAAAATATGTCTATCCCACTAAATTTAAGATCCACAAGGGTAGAAATAATGTCTATTTATCACTGAATTCCCCAGTGATAGGATACTGCTTGGTACAGAGCAGGTGCTCAGTAAATGTTTGCAGAGTGCATGAACATAGAAGGATTTAATGGAACTGCTTATAATCTAATTGAAGAAAGACAAGGTTTTCACATGCAACAGAGGCTCATGAGGCAAAGTTGGTAAGGAAGTGGTTAGACTATGTGACTTTTAAAGTCCTATCTGATCTAGAGACTCTACTCTATTTTTTAAAGATTTTATTTATTATTTGACAGAGAGACACAGTGAGAGAGGGAACACAAGCAGGGGGAGTGGGAGAGGGAGAAGCAGGCTTCCCACAGAGTAGGGAGCCTGATGCGGGCTCGATCGCAGGACCCTGGGATCATGACCTGAGCCAAAGGCAGACGCTCAACAACTGAGCCACCCAGGTGCCCCGAGACTCTATGATTCTTATCATCATATCCGAGCTAATACAGAGCACTCTATGCATTCTGAGGTAGTGGAGAGCAAAGGCATAATCGGAGTTGGCTATGGTTAATTTGGGAATATTTCCGAATTGAAATAGACTAACTTAAAGCAGGATTTCTCAATCTGGGTACCACTGGTACTTTGGGGCCAGATGATTCTTTGTGTGTGGGGGGCTGTCCTGTGCACTGTAGGATATTTTGTAGTGTCCCTGGCCTCTATCAAGTAGCAACGAGATGTCAGTAGCAGCCCTTAGTTCTGACAACCAAAAATGTCTTGAGATATTATCAAATATTCCCTGGGCGGCAAAATCACCCCTGGAAGAGAACCACTGACTTACAGGAGGAGAATACATTGGATTGCCTGAGGGAGACGCTTTCTAGAGGATGGCATTTATAGAGGCAGTAATTTGGGAATGAGCAAATTGTGCTTAGGGAATGGCAAGATTCTCTTGGTTAGAATGGGAAGTGCTAGGATAGAATGTTGGTCAAGCTGGGGAAAGAGCTGAATTCTGTTCATAAAGGGTTGTTTGCGGTCATCTTGAAAAAAGTGCAAGTTCCGTGGAAGCAGTAAGTATGAAGTCTAGGGCAGCCTACTGATGATTTAATGAAGTGGCAAAATGAGCTCCTTGGGGAATGGGTGGTGCTCCTTGCTGGACTGGGTGACTCCCATCTGGGCCCTGGTGGCTCCCAAGTAACCCTGCATCATCAGAGCAGTTATTAACTGGGAAGCATCTCTCAGACCGGACTGCAAGTCTTACAAGCACAGTGCCTGCCCCGCACGTTGATGAAGTTCATTAAATGAGCTCTTGGCTGGGCTGACCTGCGCAGGAGGAAGGAAAAAGCTGACAGAGAAGGCGAAAATCTTCCAGTTTGTTGGTTTGGGGCATAGCCAATTAAGCACTTAGAATGATATCAGTAAATCAGACACTTACTTTTTTTTCTTCCAAACAGCTCCTTGCTAGTCATCAGATTTTCATAACTTCTGATCTCTATCTTTATCCCAGGCTGGAACAGAAAGAAGAAGGTGATAATTTCTGGCTTAATTAGTCATGACTATTAGGTGTTTAAGTATGACACATTTTTAATATTTTTTTGAGTCAGGGGATGGTATCACACAACCTTTGTATTAAAAAAAAATGACTTTTCCCTTGCAAGATCCAGTGTAAGTAAAATATGCCACTATTTTTATTTTTACTTTTTTAAAAAAGATTTATTTATTTATTTATTTGTCAGAGAGAGAGAGCACATGAGTAGGGGGAGTTGGCAGGCAGAGGGAGAAGCAGGCTCCCCACTGAGCAAGGACCCTGATGCGGGGCTCGATCCCAGGACCCTGGGATCACGACCTGAGCTGAAGGCAGACGCTTAGCTGACTGAGCCACCCAGGCGTCCCAATATGCCACTATTTTAAAAATTAATTTTATTCTTTAAAAAATTTTTTAAAATATTTTATTTTATTTATTTGACAGAGAGAGAGACAGTGAGAGAGGGAACACAAGCAGGGGAGTGGGAGAGGGAGAAGCAGGCTTCCCGCAGAGCGGGGAGCCCCATGCAGGGCTCAATCCCAGGACCCTGGGATCATGACCTGAGCCGAAGGCAGACGCTTAACGACTGAGCCACCCAGGCGCCCCTAATTTTATTCTTAATTGCAGTGGCTTTGTGAAACTGTGTGCTTATTTTCCTGATGCTGTTGTTGGTAAAATATTTTAAGGACTCTTCATTCTTTTGTTTATTCCTTCAACAAACATTTGTTGAGAATGTGTTTTGTCCCAGGCATTGCAGGGGACATAAAGATGAAAAAGCCTACGGGGGAGCGCCTGGGTGGCTCAGTGGGTTAAGCATCTGCCTTTGGCTCAGGTCATGATATCAGGGTCTTGGGATCAAGCCCGCATCCAGGAAGCCTACCTCTCCCTCTTTGCCTGCCCCTTTTCCCCCAACCTGTGCCCTCTTGCTCTCTCAAATAGGTAAAATAAAATCTTAAAAAAAAAAAAAGATGAAAAGGTCTAGGGCTGATCCTTCAGGAGCTCACCGAATGGTGGGGCGACCATGACAGTGCAGCGACAGTGACAATGTAGATAGGTGCTCCAGGGGAGGGGTGAGCTAGGTGCTGTGTCATTGTGGTGGGTGTGAGGGGGGAGGGCTGCTTGGGGTCTGAAGGAGATAGAGAGGCAACATGAAGGAGGAGGCTGTGGAGCTGACCCTTGAAAGGTGAACTGGAGTTCAGCAGGATGCAAGGGAGTGGGGACTCACATGCTTCCCTGGCAGAAGGAGTAACAGTGCTTTTATGTAGGCACAAGGAATGAGAGGGTGTGTTCCACAAAGAGCTGTAATCCTTCAGTATGTGGGGGAGAGACAGGGCAGAGCAGAACCTTGCCCGTCACACTGAGATAATGAAGAATCATGGAAAGATTCTTAGAAAGCTTACTCCTGCAGTAGTGAGGAGGAAGGACTGGGTTCGGGGACAAGATAGGGAGATGAGGTATGGAGGCTACTGCTGCTCACCTGCACGAAGTTGGGTGACACTGTGGGAGGTGCCTGAGGGAATATGCTATGCACTGCCTCCCCAGATTCCTAGGGGGAGGTGAAATACTTTTGTGACTCTGACAGGCGTGTTAGAACTCTCCAGTATGTGAACTGTTTATGTGCATGGTAAAATGTAGCCTGCGGTTCCATGTGTCCTGCAAGAACGTAACAATTAAATATTATTTATTTGTTTTTAAGATTTTATTTATTTATTTGACAGAGAGAGAGGGAAAGACAGCGAGAGAGGGAACACAAGCAGAGGGAGTGGGAGAGGGAGAAGCAGGCTTCCCGCTGAGCAGGGAGCCTGATGTGGGGCTCCATCCCAGGACCCTGGGACCATGACCTGAGCCGAAGGCAGACGCTTAATGACTGAGCCACCCAGGCACCCCTAAACATTATTTTTTAAGATTTATTTATTTGAGAGAGAGAGGGACAGAAAGTACAAGTGGGAGGAACAGAGGGAGAAGGAGAGAGAATCTCAAGCAGACCCATGCTGAGCTCGATGCGGAGCTCGATCTCACAACCCTGAGATTACCACCTGAGCCAAAATCAAGTCAGTCACTTAAACATCTGCACCACCCAGCACCCCTACACATTAAAAAAAATTAAAAAAATTTTTTTGAAAAGTAATCTCTAAACCCAGCATGGGGCTTGAACTCACAACCCTGAGATCAAGAGTCTCATACTCTGGGCGCCTGGGTGGCTCAGTTGGTTAAGTGCCTTTGGCTCAGGTCATGATCCCAGCGTCCTGGGATCGAGTCCCACATCGGGTTTCTTGCTCAACAGGGAGTCTGCTTCTCCCTCTGCCCTTCCCCCTGCTCGTGCTCACACGTGTTCTCTCTCTCTCTCTTGCAAAAATAAATAAAATCTTAAAAAAAAAAAAAAAGAGTCTCATGCTCCACTGACTGACCCAGCCAGGTGCCCCAACATTTTTCAATATAGAAAATGATGACCTGACTTCCCCCACCTTCTACCCAACCAGAAAACATGTTAGTCATGTTGCACCTTTGGTTTATCCAGGAGAGAATCAATGGCTAGCCTAAGTTAGGGACTCGAAGGAAAGGAATGAGGTAGCCAGGACAACGGAATCTTTCAGTGGTCAGGAAAAAGATTACAGATTTCGGCTTGGTCAGTAATTTAAGGTGAAGGTAGAAGCAGAGGGAATACCTAGGAAAATTCCTGTATTTCTTGCTTTGTCACTAACTTTTAAAAATTGCCTTCTGAGGGGTGCCTGCGTGGCACAGTAGACTAAGTGTCATGATCTCGGGGTCTTTGGAGCCCTGCGTCATTGGCTCTGCGCTCAGTGGAGAGTCTGCTTGAGATTCTCTCTCTCCCTCTCTCCCCACCCCTTCCTCTCATGTGCACACGCGCTCTCTCTCTAAAACAAATCTTTAAAAGAATTGCCTTCTGAGACCTTTCATGGGCCAAGATCAGTGTCCTTCCTTTTTTACTCAGTCTATAGAGCATAAAGATGACACATTTAGTCTACCTTTTTACTCATTCCATAGTGCATGAACCAGTTTGGTAACCCACATGAATCATTAGGTTATCTTTTAATTGACTTTGGGATATTTAGAACAAACGGTCTACTTTCAAAGGATAAGGTTTACCCCCCCGTAAGGATTTGCAAGAGAACATGCCCAAGCTCTGCCTTATTCTTTAAAATGTTTTCTTTTATCTGGAACTGGGAAAACATATCATAACTGGAAAGATTTAGTGAAAACTCAGTCTTGAACTGAGCTAGTATGTTTGGTATTTCGAAGAGGCTTGGGCCTTTATGTTTTCAATGCCTCTGGCTCAGGCAGGTTCTTCTATCTGGACTGTCCCCACATGTTCCCTCCAGCCCCCCATTTTCCAACTTCAGGCTGGGGAATCATAACGCACCCTTTGAGGCCCAGGTCAAGTATTGCCCCTTCTGCTTTACTGACACTCTCACATGGCAGGCAGGAAAAATCACTGCCTCTTCTGGACTGTTTTCTCCAGTACACTGTGTGCTCTTTTAACAGAGGCTCCACAGGCCCATCTTTGAGTTGCCGTAATTCACGTATCTGGAAACAGCATAAGTTTAATTCGTTTGGTTGAGGTGTCCAGGAATCAGAATGTAGTAACCAGTGTTCTATCTGCCTGGGAAGGTTGGAACCCAGAGCCGACCACAAAGAGGCTACGTGAGGGTGTCCCACCAGGGGGCAGGACCCCCTGGCCCCGGGCAGCAGCAATAGGTAGGCATCAGGGAGGACCGACATGAAAGCAGGATGGGGCTGGGGTTCAGGGCCAGGATCATTGGGAGGCCTAGAGGGACAAGGTAGACAGGGACGAGGACAGGCACTTGGCAGGGGCGTTGGGGGTGTGGGAGAAGGAAACGCAACACTGGGATGGTTTCAGAGGGGGCTTAGGGACCAGAGCTAAGGCATGACCCAAAACCAAGAAGAAAATCAAGCGACCAGCCAAATTGTTAGTTAGCATAGACTGCAGCTGTCACCTCATTCTTGAAGAGCAGGGAATCATTACATTTGAGAAGGGAAACTTAAGCTGGGTCTGGAAGAACATGAGTTGGACGTTTAGAGGTGAGTGGGAAAGAAATTCCAGGCGTAAAGGTGGGAGCAAGCAGGTAGTGTTTATACATGGAGAGGCCATTGTGAATATGGGACCACCAGCAGGTGTGGGCACTACAGGAACCAGGAGGGTGCAGTCCAGCTATGGAGATTCAGGAAAACATGACAAAGGAGTTTGTGCCAAATGCAGAAGGAAATAAGAGGACCCCTATGATTTCTGAGTAGAAAGAGGAGTGATAAGGACAGCCATGTGTTGGGGGGATGGTGTACGTGGTTGACTGAAGCCTGGGAATTCTGGAGTGCTGGAATGGCCTGGAGACTTTGATAATCAAGTCTGAGCTGAAGGTGAGGTAGGACAGGCTGCCGTTAGGTTTTCAACTCAAATCTCAGTTGGTGTGTGTGTGCTGGGGATACTTGAAAACCACCATCTACGCAGGTTCCATCTTCCCAGAACAGAGGATTTATTTGGGAGATTTTGGGGGAAAATACTTGTATACTTTTATATTGAAGCAAATGCAGGGGTGCCTGGGTGGCTCAGTCAAGTGTCTACCTGCTGCCTTGGCTCAGGTCGTGATCTCGGGTCCTGGGATTGAGCCCCATATCAGGTTCCCTGCTCAGCGGGGAGTCTGCTTCTCCCTCTGCCTCTGCCCCTCTCCCTTGTACTTTCTCTCAAATAAGTAAATAAAATCTAAAAGAAAAGAAAAGAAACAAATGCAGATATACGGTTTTGAGGAGAATGCAAATTTAGAATGGGGTTTCAAATAAATGTTGTGCCAATGTGTTCTGGCTGGCCCCTCTCCCGCCTCAGGGATGAACTTGCCTCCCCCCACCTCCGCGGCACCTCAGTGGTACCGGGTGGAGAGGGCCGGTGAGATAGTCTCCGTGGGGTGCTGGGAGAGTTAAGGAAACTCACAGACTTGTGATGGGGATGCCCCAAGGTCCATGGCTCCCCCCCGACTGGGGCAAGCGGGGCCAGGAATCACTCTCTCTTTCGTGTCAACTTTTCTCCCGCTGTCATTGGGTCAGCAGCACTCCACTGAAAGTAAAAAAAGGACACTCTCCACTTTGCACCTCACCCATGAGTGTCGTTTTCATACCATCCCTGGATATTAATTTATGCCACATTAAAAGCTTTAGCTACTTTATGTGTTGGAGGAATGGGAGTTTTTAGGTATCCAAAATTCCTGTTACTCAAGACTTACACTTGTGGACCTAGAAATAGATGTGGAAAGGATTGTTCATGTAAACAGGCATAGTCAAGGAGTCATACAGTTACTAACTCTAAGTTTGTCCTGGATCACTTGGAGACAGAACAAAATGGCTAGAGTGAAGTAATTAAAATGAGAATAATTTGAAGGATAACTGATTGTAGGACATACACTTATTTTACCCAGGTTTTTCTTTTTTTTTAATTTAAATTCAGTTAATCAACATATAGTGTATTATTAGTTTCAGAGGTAGAGAGGTCAGTGATTCAACAGTCTTGTATCATACCCAGTGCTCATTACATCACACGCCCTCCTTAATGCTCATCACCCAGTTACCCCAACCCTCCTCCCCGCCCCCGCAACCCTCAGTTGTTTCCTATGATTAAGAGTCTCTATGTTTTGTCTCCCTCTCTGATTTCATCTTGTTGTATTTTTCCCTCCCTACCCCTATGATCCTCTGTTTTGTTTCTTAAATTCCAGATATGAGTGAGATCATATGATACTTGTCTTTCTCTGATTGACTTATTTCACTCAGCATAACACCCTACAGTTCCATCCACGTCATTGCAAATGGCAAGATCTCATTCCTTTTGATGGCTGCATAATATTCCATCGTATATATATATACCACATCTTCTTTATCCATTCATCTGTCGTTGGACATCTGGGCTCTTTCCACAGTTTGGCTATTGTTTACCCATATTTTTCTAAAAACTTCAAGCTTTCTGTCCTCTCCCTCTACTATATAAATGATCACCATTGTGTTATGTGCTTGTCAGAAAAGCTAAAGAATATAGGAACATGTAAAGTAAAAAGTGGCCTCTTTTCCTTCTTCCTGCAGTCTTCCTCTTCTCAGGGTTAGCTGCTGTAACTGTTGTGTGTTTTTTAAAGACATACTATGGATTACCGGGCTCCCAGGTAATTTTCCAGCTTCTAGGAGACTACAAGGGAACATGGTAGACAAGATTGTAGACCTTCTAGATTTTTCTCTTTACAAACATGCATCCATTCAGCAGATAATCGAGCACCTCCTTTGTTTGAGACATTGGTTCAGGCATTGGGGTACCTCCGTGTACAAGCAGGCAGGTATCCTGTTCTACAAGTCTTTTGTCTTTAGTTGTATCTCTTAGACATCATTCTATTTTAGTCTGAAATGGATCCTACTCATTCCTTTCAAAAGCTAGTCCATTGGATGACTGTATCATAATTTGTCTAATCCCCTATATGAACACATTTATACTTGTGGCCTAGGTTTTCACTGTTACAAACGTAAAACCGGGGACGTGTTCAGGTTCTTAGTAGCTATTGCAAGCAATCCTGCCTCCTAGGTAGAGGTGGTCTGGTAAGCTGTGACTGTAGGGGGAGTGCCAGCCCCTGGGCCTGGCTTTTTAAGAAGGGGCCGCCAGATTTCCTGAATAATAGTGACTTGGGAAGAGCCACAGGGTTGGCTAGAGGCCCAAGTGAAGAGGCAGATCTTTGGAGGATTTTTCAGTGAAATGCCACTGGGAGATGTGACACCTCACCTGTGTTCTTACCCAGCCCAGAGCAGCTGCAGAAATCCCTGTGGTCTCTTTGTGCCTGGATTCTGGTGGGAGCTGCTGAAGGGGCAGGTAATGTGTGCTAGTTGGCACCTGGAAACTTTGAGTCAGTCTTCATGGCAGCCATATCCTGGGTCCTGTAAACAATGCTCGTGACATTTGCTCCTGCTTGTGGCTTTATTTCCTTAGGGCAAATTCCCACAAGTGAAATTTCTAGTTCTCACATAGATGGCCAAAATCACCCTCTTTTGGAGGGTTGTAACAATTTACACCCTCATTGAGAGGGATTTAAGTCTTCTCCATCCCCCAGTCCCCACCTATGATAACACTGGCTATCAGTGTTTATAGGTTGTATTTCTTTTGTGGAACACTTTTTTCATTTCTTTTCTCCCTTTAAAAATATGGTTTATCTTTTTCTTTTTTTTAAGGATGTAAAGTGGATTTTACTGAAGATTCTGTAGAGAGAAGGATTTATATCACTAGTTTATCTTTTTTATTGTTGACTTGTAAGAATTCTTTGTGTATTATTAGGCAAATTGGTTCTTTGTCATATATACGGCAAATATTATGAAGGAAAAATTATAATTGGTAACTAAACCAGATTATTTTAATGACTATCCTTCAGTTTCTTTTCCTTTTCTATAACTTTCTCCTGTTTCTTCTGTAGTGTAATCGTGTTTAATGTATTTCTCATTGTATTTGAAATAGAGCATTAGAAAGATATTAAGTCATACTTAATATGCCAAGTTTGAAACAATGAAATTCCTCCAAAATTAAAAAATAATCAAGAATCATATATTCTAAAAGAAGCTGGCTTAGTTAAATGCCATTTACGTATTGCTACATGACATTTCTTCTTTAGAAGATAAGCAAAAATACAGGCCACCCTTTGTCAGGCTCTGTCTGGAATTAATGTTTTAAATTATATAAAGTCTTCGGGAACACATCCCCTGCATAAAATCCAACAGCCCTGTATCCTAAATCACATTTTATTTCTTTAAAAAAGGAATAGCTTATGAATCTCTTAAGCTTCTTTTATTTTTGAATTTTGGGAGAAAGATTTATTTTTCCTTCCTCCGCTTATCCAAAGACTTTGAGACGACTCTGACATGTCTTCAGAATGTGTTGATACTGGTTGAATTTCAGTATTAATAGTCAACTAGCATAAGGATTTATTTTGGTAGCACATCAGAGACACCGAAAATTCCTAGAACTTCTTAGGGCAATGTCAGATAATCCAGCTTTTATTGTACAAATAATTTATAAAATTATAATGAAATGGACATAATAATTCAAGGCAGCTGCTCCTAAATCCCTGGCCTGTGTAATATATCCTCCAAATGGGACTGAAGTTCAGCAGTAGGAAGCTCAGCATTCTAGCATAAATGACAGAAAACACCAATTAGCTTTTATGAGCAGATGTGCATTTTTAGCAAATAGTTGGAAACCACCTCCACCTTAAGTTTTGGACAAGCTCTTCCAGGACCTTAAGTTAATTATGTCTGGATTAAATAGCACAGTCCAAAGCCTATTTGATATAATTTCCAGAGTCATAAAGGGGAAGTTATTTTACTTTATCAAATGATTATTTTGTAGAATCCTGTCTTATAGGTGAACTACTAATCAGTTCAAATATCTTCCTGAGTAGTCAAATCCCCTGCATATGAATTTTAGACTTTAAAAGTACAGCATCGTAGGGGCACCTGGGTGGCTCAGTCGGTTAAGCGTCTGCCTTTGGCTCAGGTCATGATCTAAGGGTCCTGGTGATGAGGGAGCAGAAGGCAAGCTGAGGACAAAGCAGAAGCTGATACCCCACAACCCTCCCCCTCCATGGGATATTTGTGACATTCCTCAGGCACTCCTGGCTCCCCTAAAGGGAAAACAAGTAGTTAACTTGTAGAGATCACAATCCTGCAAGACCTGAGTCTCCCTCACTTTACAAATGTCTTAGTGATTTACAAGGAAGAAGCTTTCTTATAACTCAGTTTCCCGAAGCCCTAACATCACCCTCCCCTCCATAAAATTGAGGGAGGCTGAGGCAGAAGGAAATGCAAATAAAATTGAATTTCTTTAAACCTATAGCCCATTGATAAGGATGTGTTATAGGAGGAATGTAACATTCCTCCAGGAAGCTCCCAGCTATCTTACTGCTAATGCCTTACTAGAAGGAACCTTTTTTTTTGAAGATTTTATTTATTTATTTGACAGAGAGAGACAGCGAGAGAGGGAACACAAACAGGGGGAGTGGAGATGGAGAAGCAGCCTTCCTGTTAGCAGGGAGCCTGATGTGGGGCTTGA
Organism: Zalophus californianus; assembly: GCF_009762305.2. Taxonomy (NCBI): domain Eukaryota; kingdom Metazoa; phylum Chordata; class Mammalia; order Carnivora; family Otariidae; genus Zalophus; species Zalophus californianus. Next base: position 3,872 of record NW_023365537.1, on the reverse strand, counting down.
TCCCAGGACCCTGGGATCATGACCTGAGCCGAAGGCAGATGCTTATCAACTGAGCCAGCTGGGTACCCCACTTTATTTTTAAAAAAATATTTATTTGAGAGAGAGAAAAGCTGGGGGAGTGCAGGAGGGAGAAGCAGGCTCCCCATTGAGCAGGGAGCCCGGTGCGGGACTCAATCCCAGGACTCTGAGATCATGAGCTGAGCCGAAGGCAGACGCTTAACGACTGAGCCACTCAGGTGCCCCAGGAAAAACAACCTTAACTGGACAAATAGCAAAGCCTCCGGTATCCTGTGTCTTCTTTAATACATGAAAGTTCTTTCTTTTTTTTTTTTTTTTAAAGATTTTATTTTATCTATTTGAGACAGAGAGAATGAGAGAGAGGGAAAGCACATGAGAGGGGGGAGGGTCCGAGGGAGAAGCAGACTCCCCGCCGAGCAGGGAGCCCGATGCGGGACTCGATCCCGGGACTCCAGGATCATGACCTGAGCTGAAGGCAGTCCGCTTAGCCAACTGAGCCACCCAGGCGCCCGACATGAAAGTTCTTTCAAAACCTCCCTTTTTCCTTACCTCCCCCAACCCCATAGTATAGAATCAGCCACCCCTCACAACCCCGGGCAGCAGCTTTTCCTGCCCACGGGTCCCGTCCCCCTGCTTTAATAAACCACCATTTTGCACCAAAGACATCTCAAGAATTCTTTCTTGATCATCGGCTCCAGATTCCACCCCACCGAACCTCACCTATATTCCAAAACCACATCACTGGGATCAAGCCCCGTGTTGGGCTCCCTGCTCAGCGGGGAGTTGGCTTTGCCTCTCCCTCTGCCCGTCTCCCCCCTGCTCTCTCCCTCTCTCCCCCTCTCTGTCTCAAACAAATAAATAATATCTTTTTAAAAAAAGTACAGCATCCTAAAACTGTGATCACCTATCAAAATGATTCACTGAACAGCAAAATTGTAAGGTAAATTATTTTATATTCTATATTTGCTCCATCAGAGGTTATTTTAAAGGCTACAAGAATGCCACAATAGGAATGGCCTGCTATTTATTTGTTTGTTTATTTATTTATTTTTAAATTTCAAGATGCTTTTTACTTTTTTAAATATTTATTTATTTTTATTATTAACATATAATGTATTATTTGTTTCAAGGGTGTAGGTCTGTGATTAATCAGCCTTACACAACACATAGCGCTCACCACAACACATACCCTCCCCAATGTCCATCACCCAGTTACCCCATCCCTCCACCCCCCACCCCTCCAGTAACCCTCAGTTTGTTTCCTAGGATTAAGAGTCCCTTATGGTTTGTCTCCCTCTCTGGTTCGTTTTGTTTCATTTTTTTCCTCTCTTCCTTTATGATCTTCTGCCTTGTTTCTTTTTTTTCTTAAAGGTTTTATTTATTTATTTGAGAGAGCGAGAATGAGAGAGAGAGAGAGCACATGAGAGGGGGAGGGTCAGAGGGAGAAGCAGACTCCCTGCTCAGCAGGGAGCCCGATGTGGGACTCGATCCCGGGACTCCAGAATCATGACCTGAGCCGAAGGCAGTCGCTTAACCAACTGAGCCACCCAGGCGCCCTATGATCTTCTGCCTTGTTTCTTAAATTCCACATATCAGTGAGATCATATGATAATTGTGTTTCTCTGATTGACTTATTTCGCTTAGCATAATACCTTCTAGTTCCATCCATATTGTTGCAAATGGCTAGATTTCATTTTTGATGGGTGAGTAGTATTCCCAGTAGATCTCCCAGGAAATCACCTAGATCATTGGTATCTGGACTACATGTCAGCCAATAACAGGGTTCCTGATCTACCAGTGCCACCTCATTTGCTCCTTGGCATTTCCCAGAAGTTTCCAGTAGTCAGTCAACTGGTGCCAAACACAGTGGGAGTATTACAAATCAGGCCTTGGTGCCTAGCACTTAGTAACCATTCAGTAAGGATTTGTTAAATACACGTCTGGATATAGTGGTTAGATCAACTTTCCTGTAGCTCCTTTATGTTCAATCAAATCACTTGCCATAATTAGCCATATTTTAATCAATTGATAAGGCTTATTTACCTTGGGAAACTGAATAAAAGAAACCTCATTTAAAATGGAGTTGGGAGGCCAGAAGGGGAGCCCTCGGGTCCTACCACTGAGAGCAGCCCTTTGTAGACCCATCAGGAAGAGATGTACCTTGTGTTCTCAACAGGAGGAAGCCTACTTTACTACCCTAGCAAGGGAAAGAAAGGTTGTCTCCTTGTCCAGCAATGGCCCCCACAACGCAAGACTGTCACAGCTGGGCCAATGAAAAGCCACTACACTTCCAACTCGAAGTTTACGTTAGTGGACTTTTTGTTTATAACAGCCCTTCCCAACTCCCCCCTTCCCTATATAAAAGAGCATTACTGTCCTTTGTTCTCCGAACTTGCCTGTGGCCTTTGCTATATCTTGCTTGTCCTGAATTGTAATTCCTGTTATTCCCAAATAAACCCATTTTGCTGATAAAATTTGCTTCTAAGGTTGGCAACTTTTACACATAACATTGCTGAAGGAAACTCCAAAATTCATTCTACCCCATTTGGAAGCACATCCATTTGCTGAACTCTCTTATTCCACAGAAACCATCCATTTGAATAAATTATGTATGGCGGAAATGTTGATAGTCATTCTATCATAAATAAATGTTTACTTTCTTTGTGCCTTTCTGTATTTTCTATAATAAAAAATGCACAAAGGTTTTACCGGGCATTTACTGTGTTTTGAGACACTTGAGCGACATGTTTGGAGGGTTTTCCTTCGTTTACGTACTCAAATTGACTAGCCTTAGTTGGACCCTTTCCTCCCATACCAGCCCACCATACCAGTACTTTCTCTAACCTGGGGACCAGCTCTCACCCCTGCTGTCTCCAGAGCCCATCTGCTTTTCACCTTCTTTTCTTTCTCCTTTACCCACACATGTTTCCCTCATTGTTCCTGGAGTAGCTCAGCCTGCAGAGGCTCTGCCCGGCCCCTGCAGGAGAGACTTGGGCCAAGAACCCCGAGGTTACTGTGGCTGCTGGTCCTGGAATATCATGAAAACCTAGTGGGCAGGACGGATCCCATGTTTCACTACCATTATGTGTCTTCCTGTCTCTTTGGCTGGGCCATGAACTCCTTAAATGCTGGCTCTGTGTGACCTGCCCTGCCACTCCCGTGGCCCCTGGCAAAGGGAGGTACTCACTACGGTTAGGCTTAATTATTAACATTCTTTCTGAAGGATATGTGGACAGGTTTCTTATTAGACAATAAACTCTGAGGGCAGAGGCTGTGTCATGTTCGTCATTCTGTGACCCCGCACATTGTGGGCATATAGCAGTGGGAGGTGAGTGAATGGGTTGGTAAATGACTGGCTCATTAAAAAATTTTTTTATCTTTTTAAAGCTTTTTATTTATTTATTTGTCAGAGAGAGATGCAGAGAGAAAGGGAACACAAGCAGGGGGAGTGGGAGAGGGAGAAGCAGGCTTCCCACCGAGCAGGGAGGCTCGATCCCGGGACCCTGGGACCATGACCCAAGCCGAAGGCAGACACTTAACGACTGAGCCACCCAGGCACCCCATGACTGGCTCATTTTAACTGAAGGGATGATTTAAGTGAAAACGTTCAGGAGGTAAAAAACATGGGATAGTTTCTTGAAAACCTGTCATTCTTGGGATGCCTGGGTGGCTCAGTCGGTTAAGCGTCTGCCTTCAGCTCAGGTCATGATCCCAGGGTCCTGGGACTGAGTCCCGCATCGGGGTCCTTGCTCGGCGAGGAGCCTGCTTCTCCCTCTGCTGCTTTTCCTGCTTGTGCTCTCTCTTGCTATGTCAAATAAATAAATAAATCTTAAAAAAAAAACTGTCATTCTTTT